>NW_027370826.1:0-33059 GCF_046119375.1 Phyllobates terribilis
AGTGAGATGCCAGCTCCTTTCATTCAGTCAGTAGCTTCAAACATTTCTGGTATATGAAAAACATGTTTTTCAATGGCAAAAATCAATGAATATTGTAAATGCACAAACAGTAATATCTCCACATTGCAAGGTGCAATTCTGAAATTTTTTGCTTTTTCCTGCTAATCCTAGCATGATAAAGAAGATTCAAAGAGAGTGAGATGCCAGCTCCTTTCATTCAGTCAGTAGCTTCAAACATTTCTGGTATATGAAAAACATGTTTTTCAATGGCAAAAATCAATGAATATTGTAAATGCACAAACAGTAATATCTCCACATTGCACGGTGCAATTCTGAAATTTTTAGCTTTTTCCTGTTAATCCTAGCATGATAAAGAAGATTCAAAGAGAGTGAGATGCCAGCTCCTTTCATTCAGTCAGTAGCTTCAAACATTTCTGGTATATGAAAAACATGTTTTTCAATGGCAAAAATCAATGAATATTGTAAATGCACAAACAGTAATATCTCCACATTGCACGGTGCAATTCTGAAATTTTTAGCTTTTTCCTGTTAATCCTAGCATGATAAAGAAGATTCAAAGAGAGTGAGATGCCAGCTCCTTTCATTCAGTCAGTAGCTTCAAACATTTCTGGTATATGAAAAACATGTTTTTCAATGGCAAAAATCAATGAATATTGTAAATGCACAAACAGTAATATCTCCACATTGCACGGTGCAATTCTGAAATTTTTAGCTTTTTCCTGTTAATCCTAGCATGATAAAGAAGATTCAAAGAGAGTGAGATGCCAGCTCCTTTCATTCAGTCAGTAGCTTCAAACATTTCTGGTATATGAAAAACATGTTTTTCAATGGCAAAAATCAATGAATATTGTAAATGCACAAACAGTAATATCTCCACATTGCAAGGTGCAATTCTGAAATTTTTTGCTTTTTCCTGCTAATCCTAGCATGATAAAGAAGATTCAAAGAGAGTGAGATGCCAGCTCCTTTCATTCAGTCAGTAGCTTCAAACATTTCTGGTATATGAAAAACATGTTTTTCAATGGCAAAAATCAATGAATATTGTAAATGCACAAACAGTAATATCTCCACATTGCACGGTGCAATTCTGAAATTTTTAGCTTTTTCCTGTTAATCCTAGCATGATAAAGAAGATTCAAAGAGAGTGAGATGCCAGCTCCTTTCATTCAGTCAGTAGCTTCAAACATTTCTGGTATATGAAAAACATGTTTTTCAATGGCAAAAATCAATGAATATTGTAAATGCACAAACAGTAATATCTCCACATTGCAAGGTGCAATTCTGAAATTTTTTGCTTTTTCCTGCTAATCCTAGCATGATAAAGAAGATTCAAAGAGAGTGAGATGCCAGCTCCTTTCATTCAGTCAGTAGCTTCAAACATTTCTGGTATATGAAAAACATGTTTTTCAATGGCAAAAATCAATGAATATTGTAAATGCACAAACAGTAATATCTCCACATTGCACGGTGCAATTCTGAAATTTTTAGCTTTTTCCTGTTAATCCTAGCATGATAAAGAAGATTCAAAGAGAGTGAGATGCCAGCTCCTTTCATTCAGTCAGTAGCTTCAAACATTTCTGGTATATGAAAAACATGTTTTTCAATGGCAAAAATCAATGAATATTGTAAATGCACAAACAGTAATATCTCCACATTGCAAGGTGCAATTCTGAAATTTTTTGCTTTTTCCTGTTAATCCTAGCATGATAAAGAAGATTCAAAGAGAGTGAGATGCCAGCTCCTTTCATTCAGTCAGTAGCTTCAAACATTTCTGGTATATGAAAAACATGTTTTTCAATGGCAAAAATCAATGAATATTGTAAATGCACAAACAGTAATATCTCCACATTGCACGGTGCAATTCTGAAATTTTTAGCTTTTTCCTGTTAATCCTAGCATGATAAAGAAGATTCAAAGAGAGTGATGCCAGCTCCTTTCATTCAGTCAGTAGCTTCAAACATTTCTGGTATATGAAAAACATGTTTTTCAATGGCAAAAATCAATGAATATTGTAAATGCACAAACAGTAATATCTCCACATTGCAAGGTGCAATTCTGAAATTTTTTGCTTTTTCCTGCTAATCCTAGCATGATAAAGAAGATTCAAAGAGAGTGAGATGCCAGCTCCTTTCATTCAGTCAGTAGCTTCAAACATTTCTGGTATATGAAAAACATGTTTTTCAATGGCAAAAATCAATGAATATTGTAAATGCACAAACAGTAATATCTCCACATTGCACGGTGCAATTCTGAAATTTTTAGCTTTTTCCTGTTAAGCCTAGCATGATAAAGAAGATTCAAAGAGAGTGAGATGCCAGCTCCTTTCATTCAGTCAGTAGCTTCAAACATTTCTGGTATATGAAAAACATGTTTTTCAATGGCAAAAATCAATGAATATTGTAAATGCACAAACAGTAATATCTCCACATTGCAAGGTGCAATTCTGAAATTTTTGCTTTTTCCTGTTAATCCTAGCATGATAAAGAAGATTCAAAGAGAGTGAGATGCCAGCTCCTTTCATTCAGTCAGTAGCTTCAAACATTTCTGGTATATGAAAAACATGTTTTTCAATGGCAAAAATCAATGAATATTGTAAATGCACAAACAGTAATATCTCCACATTGCACGGTGCAATTCTGAAATTTTTAGCTTTTTCCTGTTAATCCTAGCATGATAAAGAAGATTCAAAGAGAGTGAGATGCCAGCTCCTTTCATTCAGTCAGTAGCTTCAAACATTTCTGGTATATGAAAAACATGTTTTTCAATGGCAAAAATCAATGAATATTGTAAATGCACAAACAGTAATATCTCCACATTGCAAGGTGCAATTCTGAAATTTTTTGCTTTTTCCTGCTAATCCTAGCATGATAAAGAAGATTCAAAGAGAGTGAGATGCCAGCTCCTTTCATTCAGTCAGTAGCTTCAAACATTTCTGGTATATGAAAAACATGTTTTTCAATGGCAAAAATCAATGAATATTGTAAATGCACAAACAGTAATATCTCCACATTGCACGGTGCAATTCTGAAATTTTTAGCTTTTTCCTGTTAATCCTAGCATGATAAAGAAGATTCAAAGAGAGTGAGATGCCAGCTCCTTTCATTCAGTCAGTAGCTTCAAACATTTCTGGTATATGAAAAACATGTTTTTCAATGGCAAAAATCAATGAATATTGTAAATGCACAAACAGTAATATCTCCACATTGCACGGTGCAATTCTGAAATTTTTAGCTTTTTCCTGTTAATCCTAGCATGATAAAGAAGATTCAAAGAGAGTGAGATGCCAGCTCCTTTCATTCAGTCAGTAGCTTCAAACATTTCTGGTATATGAAAAACATGTTTTTCAATGGCAAAAATCAATGAATATTGTAAATGCACAAACAGTAATATCTCCACATTGCACAGTGCAATTCTGAAATTTTTAGCTTTTTCCTGTTAATCCTAGCATGATAAAGAAGATTCAAAGAGAGTGAGATGCCAGCTCCTTTCATTCAGTCAGTAGCTTCAAACATTTCTGGTATATGAAAAACATGTTTTTCAATGGCAAAAATCAATGAATATTGTAAATGCACAAACAGTAATATCTCCACATTGCAAGGTGCAATTCTGAAATTTTTTGCTTTTTCCTGCTAATCCTAGCATGATAAAGAAGATTCAAAGAGAGTGAGATGCCAGCTCCTTTCATTCAGTCAGTAGCTTCAAACATTTCTGGTATATGAAAAACATGTTTTTCAATGGCAAAAATCAATGAATATTGTAAATGCACAAACAGTAATATCTCCACATTGCACGGTGCAATTCTGAAATTTTTAGCTTTTTCCTGTTAATCCTAGCATGATAAAGAAGATTCAAAGAGAGTGAGATGCCAGCTCCTTTCATTCAGTCAGTAGCTTCAAACATTTCTGGTATATGAAAAACATGTTTTTCAATGGCAAAAATCAATGAATATTGTAAATGCACAAACAGTAATATCTCCACATTGCAAGGTGCAATTCTGAAATTTTTTGCTTTTTCCTGCTAATCCTAGCATGATAAAGAAGATTCAAAGAGAGTGAGATGCCAGCTCCTTTCATTCAGTCAGTAGCTTCAAACATTTCTGGTATATGAAAAACATGTTTTTCAATGGCAAAAATCAATGAATATTGTAAATGCACAAACAGTAATATCTCCACATTGCACGGTGCAATTCTGAAATTTTTAGCTTTTTCCTGTTAATCCTAGCATGATAAAGAAGATTCAAAGAGAGTGAGATGCCAGCTCCTTTCATTCAGTCAGTAGCTTCAAACATTTCTGGTATATGAAAAACATGTTTTTCAATGGCAAAAATCAATGAATATTGTAAATGCACAAACAGTAATATCTCCACATTGCAAGGTGCAATTCTGAAATTTTTTGCTTTTTCCTGTTAATCCTAGCATGATAAAGAAGATTCAAAGAGAGTGAGATGCCAGCTCCTTTCATTCAGTCAGTAGCTTCAAACATTTCTGGTATATGAAAAACATGTTTTTCAATGGCAAAAATCAATGAATATTGTAAATGCACAAACAGTAATATCTCCACATTGCACGGTGCAATTCTGAAATTTTTAGCTTTTTCCTGTTAATCCTAGCATGATAAAGAAGATTCAAAGAGAGTGATGCCAGCTCCTTTCATTCAGTCAGTAGCTTCAAACATTTCTGGTATATGAAAAATGTTTTTCAATGGCAAAAATCAATGAATATTGTAAATGCACAAACAGTAATATCTCCACATTGCAAGGTGCAATTCTGAAATTTTTTGCTTTTTCCTGCTAATCCTAGCATGATAAAGAAGATTCAAAGAGAGTGAGATGCCAGCTCCTTTCATTCAGTCAGTAGCTTCAAACATTTCTGGTATATGAAAAACATGTTTTTCAATGGCAAAAATCAATGAATATTGTAAATGCACAAACAGTAATATCTCCACATTGCACGGTGCAATTCTGAAATTTTTAGCTTTTTCCTGTTAAGCCTAGCATGATAAAGAAGATTCAAAGAGAGTGAGATGCCAGCTCCTTTCATTCAGTCAGTAGCTTCAAACATTTCTGGTATATGAAAAACATGTTTTTCAATGGCAAAAATCAATGAATATTGTAAATGCACAAACAGTAATATCTCCACATTGCAAGGTGCAATTCTGAAATTTTTTGCTTTTTCCTGTTAATCCTAGCATGATAAAGAAGATTCAAAGAGAGTGAGATGCCAGCTCCTTTCATTCAGTCAGTAGCTTCAAACATTTCTGGTATATGAAAAACATGTTTTTCAATGGCAAAAATCAATGAATATTGTAAATGCACAAACAGTAATATCTCCACATTGCACGGTGCAATTCTGAAATTTTTAGCTTTTTCCTGTTAATCCTAGCATGATAAAGAAGATTCAAAGAGAGTGAGATGCCAAGCTCCTTTCATTCAGTCAGTAGCTTCAAACATTTCTGGTATATGAAAAACATGTTTTTCAATGGCAAAAATCAATGAATATTGTAAATGCACAAACAGTAATATCTCCACATTGCAAGGTGCAATTCTGAAATTTTTTGCTTTTTCCTGTTAATCCTAGCATGATAAAGAAGATTCAAAGAGAGTGAGATGCCAGCTCCTTTCATTCAGTCAGTAGCTTCAAACATTTCTGGTATATGAAAAACATGTTTTTCAATGGCAAAAATCAATGAATATTGTAAATGCAAAAACAGTAATATCTCCACATTGCAAGGTGCAATTCTGAAATTTTTTGCTTTTTCCTGCTAATCCTAGCATGATAAAGAAGATTCAAAGAGTGAGATGCCAGCTCCTTTCATTCAGTCAGTAGCTTCAAACATTTCTGGTATATGAAAAACATGTTTTTCAATGGCAAAAATCAATGAATATTGTAAATGCACAAACAGTAATATCTCCACATTGCACGGTGCAATTCTGAAATTTTTAGCTTTTTCCTGTTAATCCTAGCATGATAAAGAAGATTCAAAGAGAGTGAGATGCCAGCTCCTTTCATTCAGTCAGTAGCTTCAAACATTTCTGGTATATGAAAAACATGTTTTTCAATGGCAAAAATCAATGAATATTGTAAATGCACAAACAGTAATATCTCCACATTGCAAGGTGCAATTCTGAAATTTTTTGCTTTTTCCTGCTAATCCTAGCATGATAAAGAAGATTCAAAGAGAGTGAGATGCCAGCTCCTTTCATTCAGTCAGTAGCTTCAAACATTTCTGGTATATGAAAAACATGTTTTTCAATGGCAAAAATCAATGAATATTGTAAATGCACAAACAGTAATATCTCCACATTGCACGGTGCAATTCTGAAATTTTTAGCTTTTTCCTGTTAATCCTAGCATGATAAAGAAGATTCAAAGAGAGTGAGATGCCAGCTCCTTTCATTCAGTCAGTAGCTTCAAACATTTCTGGTATATGAAAAACATGTTTTTCAATGGCAAAAATCAATGAATATTGTAAATGCACAAACAGTAATATCTCCACATTGCAAGGTGCAATTCTGAAATTTTTAGCTTTTTCCTGTTAATCCTAGCATGATAAAGAAGATTCAAAGAGAGTGAGATGCCAGCTCCTTTCATTCAGTCAGTAGCTTCAAACATTTCTGGTATATGAAAAACATGTTTTTCAATGGCAAAAATCAATGAATATTGTAAATGCACAAACAGTAATATCTCCACATTGCAAGGTGCAATTCTGAAATTTTTTGCTTTTTCCTGCTAATCCTAGCATGATAAAGAAGATTCAAAGAGAGTGAGATGCCAGCTCCTTTCATTCAGTCAGTAGCTTCAAACATTTCTGGTATATGAAAAACATGTTTTTCAATGGCAAAAATCAATGAATATTGTAAATGCACAAACAGTAATATCTCCACATTGCAAGGTGCAATTCTGAAATTTTTTGCTTTTTCCTGCTAATCCTAGCATGATAAAGAAGATTCAAAGAGAGTGAGATGCCAGCTCCTTTCATTCAGTCAGTAGCTTCAAACATTTCTGGTATATGAAAAACATGTTTTTCAATGGCAAAAATCAATGAATATTGTAAATGCAAAAACAGTAATATCTCCACATTGCAAGGTGCAATTCTGAAATTTTTTGCTTTTTCCTGCTAATCCTAGCATGATAAAGAAGATTCAAAGAGAGTGAGATGCCAGCTCCTTTCATTCAGTCAGTAGCTTCAAACATTTCTGGTATATGAAAAACATGTTTTTCAATGGCAAAAATCAATGAATATTGTAAATGCACAAACAGTAATATCTCCACATTGCACGGTGCAATTCTGAAATTTTTAGCTTTTTCCTGTTAATCCTAGCATGATAAAGAAGATTCAAAGAGAGTGAGATGCCAGCTCCTTTCATTCAGTCAGTAGCTTCAAACATTTCTGGTATATGAAAAACATGTTTTTCAATGGCAAAAATCAATGAATATTGTAAATGCACAAACAGTAATATCTCCACATTGCAAGGTGCAATTCTGAAATTTTTTGCTTTTTCCTGCTAATCCTAGCATGATAAAGAAGATTCAAAGAGAGTGAGATGCCAGCTCCTTTCATTCAGTCAGTAGCTTCAAACATTTCTGGTATATGAAAAACATGTTTTTCAATGGCAAAAATCAATGAATATTGTAAATGCACAAACAGTAATATCTCCACATTGCACGGTGCAATTCTGAAATTTTTAGCTTTTTCCTGTTAATCCTAGCATGATAAAGAAGATTCAAAGAGAGTGAGATGCCAGCTCCTTTCATTCAGTCAGTAGCTTCAAACATTTCTGGTATATGAAAAACATGTTTTTCAATGGCAAAAATCAATGAATATTGTAAATGCACAAACAGTAATATCTCCACATTGCAAGGTGCAATTCTGAAATTTTTTGCTTTTTCCTGTTAATCCTAGCATGTTAAAGAAGATTCAAAGAGAGTGAGATGCCAGCTCCTTTCATTCAGTCAGTAGCTTCAAACATTTCTGGTATATGAAAAACATGTTTTTCAATGGCAAAAATCAATGAATATTGTAAATGCACAAACAGTAATATCTCCACATTGCACGGTGCAATTCTGAAATTTTTAGCTTTTTCCTGTTAATCCTAGCATGATAAAGAAGATTCAAAGAGAGTGATGCCAGCTCCTTTCATTGTCAGTAGCTTCAAACATTTCTGGTATATGAAAAACATGTTTTTCAATGGCAAAAATCAATGAATATTGTAAATGCACAAACAGTAATATCTCCACATTGCAAGGTGCAATTCTGAAATTTTTTGCTTTTTCCTGCTAATCCTAGCATGATAAAGAAGATTCAAAGAGAGTGAGATGCCAGCTCCTTTCATTCAGTCAGTAGCTTCAAACATTTCTGGTATATGAAAAACATGTTTTTCAATGGCAAAAATCAATGAATATTGTAAATGCACAAACAGTAATATCTCCACATTGCACGGTGCAATTCTGAAATTTTTAGCTTTTTCCTGTTAATCCTAGCATGATAAAGAAGATTCAAAGAGAGTGAGATGCCAGCTCCTTTCATTCAGTCAGTAGCTTCAAACATTTCTGGTATATGAAAAACATGTTTTTCAATGGCAAAAATCAATGAATATTGTAAATGCACAAACAGTAATATCTCCACATTGCAAGGTGCAATTCTGAAATTTTTTGCTTTTTCCTGTTAATCCTAGCATGATAAAGAAGATTCAAAGAGAGTGAGATGCCAGCTCCTTTCATTCAGTCAGTAGCTTCAAACATTTCTGGTATATGAAAAACATGTTTTTCAATGGCAAAAATCAATGAATATTGTAAATGCACAAACAGTAATATCTCCACATTGCACGGTGCAATTCTGAAATTTTTAGCTTTTTCCTGTTAATCCTAGCATGATAAAGAAGATTCAAAGAGAGTGATGCCAGCTCCTTTCATTCAGTCAGTAGCTTCAAACATTTCTGGTATATGAAAAACATGTTTTTCAATGGCAAAAATCAATGAATATTGTAAATGCACAAACAGTAATATCTCCACATTGCAAGGTGCAATTCTGAAATTTTTTGCTTTTTCCTGCTAATCCTAGCATGATAAAGAAGATTCAAAGAGAGTGAGATGCCAGCTCCTTTCATTCAGTCAGTAGCTTCAAACATTTCTGGTATATGAAAAACATGTTTTTCAATGGCAAAAATCAATGAATATTGTAAATGCACAAACAGTAATATCTCCACATTGCACGGTGCAATTCTGAAATTTTTAGCTTTTTCCTGTTAAGCCTAGCATGATAAAGAAGATTCAAAGAGAGTGAGATGCCAGCTCCTTTCATTCAGTCAGTAGCTTCAAACATTTCTGGTATATGAAAAACATGTTTTTCAATGGCAAAAATCAATGAATATTGTAAATGCACAAACAGTAATATCTCCACATTGCAAGGTGCAATTCTGAAATTTTTTGCTTTTTCCTGTTAATCCTAGCATGATAAAGAAGATTCAAAGAGAGTGAGATGCCAGCTCCTTTCATTCAGTCAGTAGCTTCAAACATTTCTGGTATATGAAAAACATGTTTTTCAATGGCAAAAATCAATGAATATTGTAAATGCACAAACAGTAATATCTCCACATTGCACGGTGCAATTCTGAAATTTTTAGCTTTTTCCTGTTAATCCTAGCATGATAAAGAAGATTCAAAGAGAGTGAGATGCCAAGCTCCTTTCATTCAGTCAGTAGCTTCAAACATTTCTGGTATATGAAAAACATGTTTTTCAATGGCAAAAATCAATGAATATTGTAAATGCACAAACAGTAATATCTCCACATTGCAAGGTGCAATTCTGAAATTTTTTGCTTTTTCCTGTTAATCCTAGCATGATAAAGAAGATTCAAAGAGAGTGAGATGCCAGCTCCTTTCATTCAGTCAGTAGCTTCAAACATTTCTGGTATATGAAAAACATGTTTTTCAATGGCAAAAATCAATGAATATTGTAAATGCAAAAACAGTAATATCTCCACATTGCAAGGTGCAATTCTGAAATTTTTTGCTTTTTCCTGCTAATCCTAGCATGATAAAGAAGATTCAAAGAGTGAGATGCCAGCTCCTTTCATTCAGTCAGTAGCTTCAAACATTTCTGGTATATGAAAAACATGTTTTTCAATGGCAAAAATCAATGAATATTGTAAATGCACAAACAGTAATATCTCCACATTGCACGGTGCAATTCTGAAATTTTTAGCTTTTTCCTGTTAATCCTAGCATGATAAAGAAGATTCAAAGAGAGTGAGATGCCAGCTCCTTTCATTCAGTCAGTAGCTTCAAACATTTCTGGTATATGAAAAACATGTTTTTCAATGGCAAAAATCAATGAATATTGTAAATGCACAAACAGTAATATCTCCACATTGCAAGGTGCAATTCTGAAATTTTTTGCTTTTTCCTGCTAATCCTAGCATGATAAAGAAGATTCAAAGAGAGTGAGATGCCAGCTCCTTTCATTCAGTCAGTAGCTTCAAACATTTCTGGTATATGAAAAACATGTTTTTCAATGGCAAAAATCAATGAATATTGTAAATGCACAAACAGTAATATCTCCACATTGCACGGTGCAATTCTGAAATTTTTAGCTTTTTCCTGTTAATCCTAGCATGATAAAGAAGATTCAAAGAGAGTGAGATGCCAGCTCCTTTCATTCAGTCAGTAGCTTCAAACATTTCTGGTATATGAAAAACATGTTTTTCAATGGCAAAAATCAATGAATATTGTAAATGCACAAACAGTAATATCTCCACATTGCAAGGTGCAATTCTGAAATTTTTTGCTTTTTCCTGTTAATCCTAGCATGATAAAGAAGATTCAAAGAGAGTGAGATGCCAGCTCCTTTCATTCAGTCAGTAGCTTCAAACATTTCTGGTATATGAAAAACATGTTTTTCAATGGCAAAAATCAATGAATATTGTAAATGCACAAACAGTAATATCTCCACATTGCAAGGTGCAATTCTGAAATTTTTTGCTTTTTCCTGCTAATCCTAGCATGATAAAGAAGATTCAAAGAGAGTGAGATGCCAGCTCCTTTCATTCAGTCAGTAGCTTCAAACATTTCTGGTATATGAAAAACATGTTTTTCAATGGCAAAAATCAATGAATATTGTAAATGCACAAACAGTAATATCTCCACATTGCAAGGTGCAATTCTGAAATTTTTTGCTTTTTCCTGCTAATCCTAGCATGATAAAGAAGATTCAAAGAGAGTGAGATGCCAGCTCCTTTCATTCAGTCAGTAGCTTCAAACATTTCTGGTATATGAAAAACATGTTTTTCAATGGCAAAAATCAATGAATATTGTAAATGCAAAAACAGTAATATCTCCACATTGCAAGGTGCAATTCTGAAATTTTTTGCTTTTTCCTGCTAATCCTAGCATGATAAAGAAGATTCAAAGAGAGTGAGATGCCAGCTCCTTTCATTCAGTCAGTAGCTTCAAACATTTCTGGTATATGAAAAACATGTTTTTCAATGGCAAAAATCAATGAATATTGTAAATGCACAAACAGTAATATCTCCACATTGCACGGTGCAATTCTGAAATTTTTAGCTTTTTCCTGTTAATCCTAGCATGATAAAGAAGATTCAAAGAGAGTGAGATGCCAGCTCCTTTCATTCAGTCAGTAGCTTCAAACATTTCTGGTATATGAAAAACATGTTTTTCAATGGCAAAAATCAATGAATATTGTAAATGCACAAACAGTAATATCTCCACATTGCAAGGTGCAATTCTGAAATTTTTTGCTTTTTCCTGCTAATCCTAGCATGATAAAGAAGATTCAAAGAGAGTGAGATGCCAGCTCCTTTCATTCAGTCAGTAGCTTCAAACATTTCTGGTATATGAAAAACATGTTTTTCAATGGCAAAAATCAATGAATATTGTAAATGCACAAACAGTAATATCTCCACATTGCACGGTGCAATTCTGAAATTTTTAGCTTTTTCCTGTTAATCCTAGCATGATAAAGAAGATTCAAAGAGAGTGAGATGCCAGCTCCTTTCATTCAGTCAGTAGCTTCAAACATTTCTGGTATATGAAAAACATGTTTTTCAATGGCAAAAATCAATGAATATTGTAAATGCACAAACAGTAATATCTCCACATTGCAAGGTGCAATTCTGAAATTTTTTGCTTTTTCCTGTTAATCCTAGCATGTTAAAGAAGATTCAAAGAGAGTGAGATGCCAGCTCCTTTCATTCAGTCAGTAGCTTCAAACATTTCTGGTATATGAAAAACATGTTTTTCAATGGCAAAAATCAATGAATATTGTAAATGCACAAACAGTAATATCTCCACATTGCACGGTGCAATTCTGAAATTTTTAGCTTTTTCCTGTTAATCCTAGCATGATAAAGAAGATTCAAAGAGAGTGATGCCAGCTCCTTTCATTGTCAGTAGCTTCAAACATTTCTGGTATATGAAAAACATGTTTTTCAATGGCAAAAATCAATGAATATTGTAAATGCACAAACAGTAATATCTCCACATTGCAAGGTGCAATTCTGAAATTTTTTGCTTTTTCCTGCTAATCCTAGCATGATAAAGAAGATTCAAAGAGAGTGAGATGCCAGCTCCTTTCATTCAGTCAGTAGCTTCAAACATTTCTGGTATATGAAAAACATGTTTTTCAATGGCAAAAATCAATGAATATTGTAAATGCACAAACAGTAATATCTCCACATTGCACGGTGCAATTCTGAAATTTTTAGCTTTTTCCTGTTAATCCTAGCATGATAAAGAAGATTCAAAGAGAGTGATGCCAGCTCCTTTCATTGTCAGTAGCTTCAAACATTTCTGGTATATGAAAAACATGTTTTTCAATGGCAAAAATCAATGAATATTGTAAATGCACAAACAGTAATATCTCCACATTGCAAGGTGCAATTCTGAAATTTTTTGCTTTTTCCTGCTAATCCTAGCATGATAAAGAAGATTCAAAGAGAGTGAGATGCCAGCTCCTTTCATTCAGTCAGTAGCTTCAAACATTTCTGGTATATGAAAAACATGTTTTTCAATGGCAAAAATCAATGAATATTGTAAATGCACAAACAGTAATATCTCCACATTGCACGGTGCAATTCTGAAATTTTTAGCTTTTTCCTGTTAATCCTAGCATGATAAAGAAGATTCAAAGAGAGTGAGATGCCAGCTCCTTTCATTCAGGCAGTAGCTTCAAACATTTCTGGTATATGAAAAACATGTTTTTCAATGGCAAAAATCAATGAATATTGTAAATGCACAAACAGTAATATCTCCACATTGCAAGGTGCAATTCTGAAATTTTTTGCTTTTTCCTGCTAATCCTAGCATGATAAAGAAGATTCAAAGAGAGTGAGATGCCAGCTCCTTTCATTCAGTCAGTAGCTTCAAACATTTCTGGTATATGAAAAACATGTTTTTCAATGGCAAAAATCAATGAATATTGTAAATGCACAAACAGTAATATCTCCACATTGCACGGTGCAATTCTGAAATTTTTAGCTTTTTCCTGTTAATCCTAGCATGATAAAGAAGATTCAAAGAGAGTGATGCCAGCTCCTTTCATTGTCAGTAGCTTCAAACATTTCTGGTATATGAAAAACATGTTTTTCAATGGCAAAAATCAATGAATATTGTAAATGCACAAACAGTAATATCTCCACATTGCAAGGTGCAATTCTGAAATTTTTTGCTTTTTCCTGCTAATCCTAGCATGATAAAGAAGATTCAAAGAGAGTGAGATGCCAGCTCCTTTCATTCAGTCAGTAGCTTCAAACATTTCTGGTATATGAAAAACATGTTTTTCAATGGCAAAAATCAATGAATATTGTAAATGCACAAACAGTAATATCTCCACATTGCACGGTGCAATTCTGAAATTTTTAGCTTTTTCCTGTTAATCCTAGCATGATAAAGAAGATTCAAAGAGAGTGAGATGCCAGCTCCTTTCATTCAGTCAGTAGCTTCAAACATTTCTGGTATATGAAAAACATGTTTTTCAATGGCAAAAATCAATGAATATTGTAAATGCACAAACAGTAATATCTCCACATTGCAAGGTGCAATTCTGAAATTTTTTGCTTTTTCCTGTTAATCCTAGCATGTTAAAGAAGATTCAAAGAGAGTGAGATGCCAGCTCCTTTCATTCAGTCAGTAGCTTCAAACATTTCTGGTATATGAAAAACATGTTTTTCAATGGCAAAAATCAATGAATATTGTAAATGCACAAACAGTAATATCTCCACATTGCACGGTGCAATTCTGAAATTTTTAGCTTTTTCCTGTTAATCCTAGCATGATAAAGAAGATTCAAAGAGAGTGATGCCAGCTCCTTTCATTGTCAGTAGCTTCAAACATTTCTGGTATATGAAAAACATGTTTTTCAATGGCAAAAATCAATGAATATTGTAAATGCACAAACAGTAATATCTCCACATTGCAAGGTGCAATTCTGAAATTTTTTGCTTTTTCCTGCTAATCCTAGCATGATAAAGAAGATTCAAAGAGAGTGAGATGCCAGCTCCTTTCATTCAGTCAGTAGCTTCAAACATTTCTGGTATATGAAAAACATGTTTTTCAATGGCAAAAATCAATGAATATTGTAAATGCACAAACAGTAATATCTCCACATTGCACGGTGCAATTCTGAAATTTTTAGCTTTTTCCTGTTAATCCTAGCATGATAAAGAAGATTCAAAGAGAGTGAGATGCCAGCTCCTTTCATTCAGTCAGTAGCTTCAAACATTTCTGGTATATGAAAAACATGTTTTTCAATGGCAAAAATCAATGAATATTGTAAATGCACAAACAGTAATATCTCCACATTGCAAGGTGCAATTCTGAAATTTTTTGCTTTTTCCTGCTAATCCTAGCATGATAAAGAAGATTCAAAGAGAGTGAGATGCCAGCTCCTTTCATTCAGTCAGTAGCTTCAAACATTTCTGGTATATGAAAAACATGTTTTTCAATGGCAAAAATCAATGAATATTGTAAATGCACAAACAGTAATATCTCCACATTGCACGGTGCAATTCTGAAATTTTTAGCTTTTTCCTGTTAATCCTAGCATGATAAAGAAGATTCAAAGAGAGTGAGATGCCAGCTCCTTTCATTCAGTCAGTAGCTTCAAACATTTCTGGTATATGAAAAACATGTTTTTCAATGGCAAAAATCAATGAATATTGTAAATGCACAAACAGTAATATCTCCACATTGCAAGGTGCAATTCTGAAATTTTTTGCTTTTTCCTGTTAATCCTAGCATGATAAAGAAGATTCAAAGAGAGTGAGATGCCAGCTCCTTTCATTCAGTCAGTAGCTTCAAACATTTCTGGTATATGAAAAACATGTTTTTCAATGGCAAAAATCAATGAATATTGTAAATGCACAAACAGTAATATCTCCACATTGCAAGGTGCAATTCTGAAATTTTTTGCTTTTTCCTGCTAATCCTAGCATGATAAAGAAGATTCAAAGAGAGTGAGATGCCAAGCTCCTTTCATTCAGTCAGTAGCTTCAAACATTTCTGGTATATGAAAAACATGTTTTTCAATGGCAAAAATCAATGAATATTGTAAATGCACAAACAGTAATATCTCCACATTGCACGGTGCAATTCTGAAATTTTTAGCTTTTTCCTGTTAATCCTAGCATGATAAAGAAGATTCAAAGAGAGTGAGATGCCAGCTCCTTTCATTCAGTCAGTAGCTTCAAACATTTCTGGTATATGAAAAACATGTTTTTCAATGGCAAAAATCAATGAATATTGTAAATGCACAAACAGTAATATCTCCACATTGCACGGTGCAATTCTGAAATTTTTAGCTTTTTCCTGTTAATCCTAGCATGATAAAGAAGATTCAAAGAGAGTGATGCCAGCTCCTTTCATTGTCAGTAGCTTCAAACATTTCTGGTATATGAAAAACATGTTTTTCAATGGCAAAAATCAATGAATATTGTAAATGCACAAACAGTAATATCTCCACATTGCAAGGTGCAATTCTGAAATTTTTTGCTTTTTCCTGCTAATCCTAGCATGATAAAGAAGATTCAAAGAGTGAGATGCCAGCTCCTTTCATTCAGTCAGTAGCTTCAAACATTTCTGGTATATGAAAAACATGTTTTTCAATGGCAAAAATCAATGAATATTGTAAATGCACAAACAGTAATATCTCCACATTGCACGGTGCAATTCTGAAATTTTTAGCTTTTTCCTGTTAATCCTAGCATGATAAAGAAGATTCAAAGAGAGTGAGATGCCAGCTCCTTTCATTCAGTCAGTAGCTTCAAACATTTCTGGTATATGAAAAACATGTTTTTCAATGGCAAAAATCAATGAATATTGTAAATGCACAAACAGTAATATCTCCACATTGCAAGGTGCAATTCTGAAATTTTTTGCTTTTTCCTGCTAATCCTAGCATGATAAAGAAGATTCAAAGAGAGTGAGATGCCAGCTCCTTTCATTCAGTCAGTAGCTTCAAACATTTCTGGTATATGAAAAACATGTTTTTCAATGGCAAAAATCAATGAATATTGTAAATGCACAAACAGTAATATCTCCACATTGCACGGTGCAATTCTGAAATTTTTAGCTTTTTCCTGTTAATCCTAGCATGAAAAAGAAGATTCAAAGAGAGTGAGATGCCAGCTCCTTTCATTCAGTCAGTAGCTTCAAACATTTCTGGTATATGAAAAACATGTTTTTCAATGGCAAAAATCAATGAATATTGTAAATGCACAAACAGTAATATCTCCACATTGCAAGGTGCAATTCTGAAATTTTTTGCTTTTTCCTGTTAATCCTAGCATGATAAAGAAGATTCAAAGAGAGTGAGATGCCAGCTCCTTTCATTCAGTCAGTAGCTTCAAACATTTCTGGTATATGAAAAACATGTTTTTCAATGGCAAAAATCAATGAATATTGTAAATGCACAAACAGTAATATCTCCACATTGCAAGGTGCAATTCTGAAATTTTTTGCTTTTTCCTGCTAATCCTAGCATGATAAAGAAGATTCAAAGAGAGTGAGATGCCAAGCTCCTTTCATTCAGTCAGTAGCTTCAAACATTTCTGGTATATGAAAAACATGTTTTTCAATGGCAAAAATCAATGAATATTGTAAATGCACAAACAGTAATATCTCCACATTGCACGGTGCAATTCTGAAATTTTTAGCTTTTTCCTGTTAATCCTAGCATGATAAAGAAGATTCAAAGAGAGTGAGATGCCAGCTCCTTTCATTCAGTCAGTAGCTTCAAACATTTCTGGTATATGAAAAACATGTTTTTCAATGGCAAAAATCAATGAATATTGTAAATGCACAAACAGTAATATCTCCACATTGCACGGTGCAATTCTGAAATTTTTAGCTTTTTCCTGTTAATCCTAGCATGATAAAGAAGATTCAAAGAGAGTGATGCCAGCTCCTTTCATTGTCAGTAGCTTCAAACATTTCTGGTATATGAAAAACATGTTTTTCAATGGCAAAAATCAATGAATATTGTAAATGCACAAACAGTAATATCTCCACATTGCAAGGTGCAATTCTGAAATTTTTTGCTTTTTCCTGCTAATCCTAGCATGATAAAGAAGATTCAAAGAGTGAGATGCCAGCTCCTTTCATTCAGTCAGTAGCTTCAAACATTTCTGGTATATGAAAAACATGTTTTTCAATGGCAAAAATCAATGAATATTGTAAATGCACAAACAGTAATATCTCCACATTGCACGGTGCAATTCTGAAATTTTTAGCTTTTTCCTGTTAATCCTAGCATGATAAAGAAGATTCAAAGAGAGTGAGATGCCAGCTCCTTTCATTCAGTCAGTAGCTTCAAACATTTCTGGTATATGAAAAACATGTTTTTCAATGGCAAAAATCAATGAATATTGTAAATGCACAAACAGTAATATCTCCACATTGCAAGGTGCAATTCTGAAATTTTTTGCTTTTTCCTGCTAATCCTAGCATGATAAAGAAGATTCAAAGAGAGTGAGATGCCAGCTCCTTTCATTCAGTCAGTAGCTTCAAACATTTCTGGTATATGAAAAACATGTTTTTCAATGGCAAAAATCAATGAATATTGTAAATGCACAAACAGTAATATCTCCACATTGCACGGTGCAATTCTGAAATTTTTAGCTTTTTCCTGTTAATCCTAGCATGAAAAAGAAGATTCAAAGAGAGTGAGATGCCAGCTCCTTTCATTCAGTCAGTAGCTTCAAACATTTCTGGTATATGAAAAACATGTTTTTCAATGGCAAAAATCAATGAATATTGTAAATGCACAAACAGTAATATCTCCACATTGCAAGGTGCAATTCTGAAATTTTTTGCTTTTTCCTGTTAATCCTAGCATGATAAAGAAGATTCAAAGAGAGTGAGATGCCAGCTCCTTTCATTCAGTCAGTAGCTTCAAACATTTCTGGTATATGAAAAACATGTTTTTCAATGGCAAAAATCAATGAATATTGTAAATGCACAAACAGTAATATCTCCACATTGCAAGGTGCAATTCTGAAATTTTTTGCTTTTTCCTGCTAATCCTAGCATGATAAAGAAGATTCAAAGAGAGTGAGATGCCAGCTCCTTTCATTCAGTCAGTAGCTTCAAACATTTCTGGTATATGAAAAACATGTTTTTCAATGGCAAAAATCAATGAATATTGTAAATGCACAAACAGTAATATCTCCACATTGCAAGGTGCAATTCTGAAATTTTTTGCTTTTTCCTGCTAATCCTAGCATGATAAAGAAGATTCAAAGAGAGTGAGATGCCAGCTCCTTTCATTCAGTCAGTAGCTTCAAACATTTCTGGTATATGAAAAACATGTTTTTCAATGGCAAAAATCAATGAATATTGTAAATGCAAAAACAGTAATATCTCCACATTGCAAGGTGCAATTCTGAAATTTTTTGCTTTTTCCTGCTAATCCTAGCATGATAAAGAAGATTCAAAGAGAGTGAGATGCCAGCTCCTTTCATTCAGTCAGTAGCTTCAAACATTTCTGGTATATGAAAAACATGTTTTTCAATGGCAAAAATCAATGAATATTGTAAATGCACAAACAGTAATATCTCCACATTGCACGGTGCAATTCTGAAATTTTTAGCTTTTTCCTGTTAATCCTAGCATGATAAAGAAGATTCAAAGAGAGTGAGATGCCAGCTCCTTTCATTCAGTCAGTAGCTTCAAACATTTCTGGTATATGAAAAACATGTTTTTCAATGGCAAAAATCAATGAATATTGTAAATGCACAAACAGTAATATCTCCACATTGCAAGGTGCAATTCTGAAATTTTTTGCTTTTTCCTGCTAATCCTAGCATGATAAAGAAGATTCAAAGAGAGTGAGATGCCAGCTCCTTTCATTCAGTCAGTAGCTTCAAACATTTCTGGTATATGAAAAACATGTTTTTCAATGGCAAAAATCAATGAATATTGTAAATGCACAAACAGTAATATCTCCACATTGCACGGTGCAATTCTGAAATTTTTAGCTTTTTCCTGTTAATCCTAGCATGATAAAGAAGATTCAAAGAGAGTGAGATGCCAGCTCCTTTCATTCAGTCAGTAGCTTCAAACATTTCTGGTATATGAAAAACATGTTTTTCAATGGCAAAAATCAATGAATATTGTAAATGCACAAACAGTAATATCTCCACATTGCAAGGTGCAATTCTGAAATTTTTTGCTTTTTCCTGTTAATCCTAGCATGTTAAAGAAGATTCAAAGAGAGTGAGATGCCAGCTCCTTTCATTCAGTCAGTAGCTTCAAACATTTCTGGTATATGAAAAACATGTTTTTCAATGGCAAAAATCAATGAATATTGTAAATGCACAAACAGTAATATCTCCACATTGCACGGTGCAATTCTGAAATTTTTAGCTTTTTCCTGTTAATCCTAGCATGATAAAGAAGATTCAAAGAGAGTGATGCCAGCTCCTTTCATTGTCAGTAGCTTCAAACATTTCTGGTATATGAAAAACATGTTTTTCAATGGCAAAAATCAATGAATATTGTAAATGCACAAACAGTAATATCTCCACATTGCAAGGTGCAATTCTGAAATTTTTTGCTTTTTCCTGCTAATCCTAGCATGATAAAGAAGATTCAAAGAGAGTGAGATGCCAGCTCCTTTCATTCAGTCAGTAGCTTCAAACATTTCTGGTATATGAAAAACATGTTTTTCAATGGCAAAAATCAATGAATATTGTAAATGCACAAACAGTAATATCTCCACATTGCACGGTGCAATTCTGAAATTTTTAGCTTTTTCCTGTTAATCCTAGCATGATAAAGAAGATTCAAAGAGAGTGAGATGCCAGCTCCTTTCATTCAGTCAGTAGCTTCAAACATTTCTGGTATATGAAAAACATGTTTTTCAATGGCAAAAATCAATGAATATTGTAAATGCACAAACAGTAATATCTCCACATTGCAAGGTGCAATTCTGAAATTTTTTGCTTTTTCCTGTTAATCCTAGCATGATAAAGAAGATTCAAAGAGAGTGAGATGCCAGCTCCTTTCATTCAGTCAGTAGCTTCAAACATTTCTGGTATATGAAAAACATGTTTTTCAATGGCAAAAATCAATGAATATTGTAAATGCACAAACAGTAATATCTCCACATTGCAAGGTGCAATTCTGAAATTTTTTGCTTTTTCCTGCTAATCCTAGCATGATAAAGAAGATTCAAAGAGAGTGAGATGCCAAGCTCCTTTCATTCAGTCAGTAGCTTCAAACATTTCTGGTATATGAAAAACATGTTTTTCAATGGCAAAAATCAATGAATATTGTAAATGCACAAACAGTAATATCTCCACATTGCACGGTGCAATTCTGAAATTTTTAGCTTTTTCCTGTTAATCCTAGCATGATAAAGAAGATTCAAAGAGAGTGAGATGCCAGCTCCTTTCATTCAGTCAGTAGCTTCAAACATTTCTGGTATATGAAAAACATGTTTTTCAATGGCAAAAATCAATGAATATTGTAAATGCACAAACAGTAATATCTCCACATTGCAAGGTGCAATTCTGAAATTTTTTGCTTTTTCCTGCTAATCCTAGCATGATAAAGAAGATTCAAAGAGAGTGAGATGCCAGCTCCTTTCATTCAGTCAGTAGCTTCAAACATTTCTGGTATATGAAAAACATGTTTTTCAATGGCAAAAATCAATGAATATTGTAAATGCACAAACAGTAATATCTCCACATTGCACGGTGCAATTCTGAAATTTTTAGCTTTTTCCTGTTAATCCTAGCATGATAAAGAAGATTCAAAGAGAGTGAGATGCCAGCTCCTTTCATTCAGTCAGTAGCTTCAAACATTTCTGGTATATGAAAAACATGTTTTTCAATGGCAAAAATCAATGAATATTGTAAATGCACAAACAGTAATATCTCCACATTGCAAGGTGCAATTCTGAAATTTTTTGCTTTTTCCTGTTAATCCTAGCATGTTAAAGAAGATTCAAAGAGAGTGAGATGCCAGCTCCTTTCATTCAGTCAGTAGCTTCAAACATTTCTGGTATATGAAAAACATGTTTTTCAATGGCAAAAATCAATGAATATTGTAAATGCACAAACAGTAATATCTCCACATTGCACGGTGCAATTCTGAAATTTTTAGCTTTTTCCTGTTAATCCTAGCATGATAAAGAAGATTCAAAGAGAGTGATGCCAGCTCCTTTCATTGTCAGTAGCTTCAAACATTTCTGGTATATGAAAAACATGTTTTTCAATGGCAAAAATCAATGAATATTGTAAATGCACAAACAGTAATATCTCCACATTGCAAGGTGCAATTCTGAAATTTTTTGCTTTTTCCTGCTAATCCTAGCATGATAAAGAAGATTCAAAGAGAGTGAGATGCCAGCTCCTTTCATTCAGTCAGTAGCTTCAAACATTTCTGGTATATGAAAAACATGTTTTTCAATGGCAAAAATCAATGAATATTGTAAATGCACAAACAGTAATATCTCCACATTGCACGGTGCAATTCTGAAATTTTTAGCTTTTTCCTGTTAATCCTAGCATGATAAAGAAGATTCAAAGAGAGTGAGATGCCAGCTCCTTTCATTCAGTCAGTAGCTTCAAACATTTCTGGTATATGAAAAACATGTTTTTCAATGGCAAAAATCAATGAATATTGTAAATGCACAAACAGTAATATCTCCACATTGCAAGGTGCAATTCTGAAATTTTTTGCTTTTTCCTGTTAATCCTAGCATGTTAAAGAAGATTCAAAGAGAGTGAGATGCCAGCTCCTTTCATTCAGTCAGTAGCTTCAAACATTTCTGGTATATGAAAAACATGTTTTTCAATGGCAAAAATCAATGAATATTGTAAATGCACAAACTAATATCTCCACATTGCACGGTGCAATTCTGAAATTTTTAGCTTTTTCCTGTTAATCCTAGCATGATAAAGAAGATTCAAAGAGAGTGATGCCAGCTCCTTTCATTGTCAGTAGCTTCAAACATTTCTGGTATATGAAAAACATGTTTTTCAATGGCAAAAATCAATGAATATTGTAAATGCACAAACAGTAATATCTCCACATTGCAAGGTGCAATTCTGAAATTTTTTGCTTTTTCCTGTTAATCCTAGCATGTTAAAGAAGATTCAAAGAGAGTGAGATGCCAGCTCCTTTCATTCAGTCAGTAGCTTCAAACATTTCTGGTATATGAAAAACATGTTTTTCAATGGCAAAAATCAATGAATATTGTAAATGCACAAACAGTAATATCTCCACATTGCACGGTGCAATTCTGAAATTTTTAGCTTTTTCCTGTTAATCCTAGCATGATAAAGAAGATTCAAAGAGAGTGATGCCAGCTCCTTTCATTGTCAGTAGCTTCAAACATTTCTGGTATATGAAAAACATGTTTTTCAATGGCAAAAATCAATGAATATTGTAAATGCACAAACAGTAATATCTCCACATTGCAAGGTGCAATTCTGAAATTTTTAGCTTTTTCCTGTTAATCCTAGCATGATAAAGAAGATTCAAAGAGAGTGAGATGCCAGCTCCTTTCATTCAGTCAGTAGCTTCAAACATTTCTGGTATATGAAAAACATGTTTTTCAATGGCAAAAATCAATGAATATTGTAAATGCACAAACAGTAATATCTCCACATTGCAAGGTGCAATTCTGAAATTTTTTGCTTTTTCCTGTTAATCCTAGCATGTTAAAGAAGATTCAAAGAGAGTGAGATGCCAGCTCCTTTCATTCAGTCAGTAGCTTCAAACATTTCTGGTATATGAAAAACATGTTTTTCAATGGCAAAAATCAATGAATATTGTAAATGCACAAACAGTAATATCTCCACATTGCACGGTGCAATTCTGAAATTTTTAGCTTTTTCCTGTTAATCCTAGCATGATAAAGAAGATTCAAAGAGAGTGATGCCAGCTCCTTTCATTGTCAGTAGCTTCAAACATTTCTGGTATATGAAAAACATGTTTTTCAATGGCAAAAATCAATGAATATTGTAAATGCACAAACAGTAATATCTCCACATTGCAAGGTGCAATTCTGAAATTTTTTGCTTTTTCCTGCTAATCCTAGCATGATAAAGAAGATTCAAAGAGAGTGAGATGCCAGCTCCTTTCATTCAGTCAGTAGCTTCAAACATTTCTGGTATATGAAAAACATGTTTTTCAATGGCAAAAATCAATGAATATTGTAAATGCACAAACAGTAATATCTCCACATTGCACGGTGCAATTCTGAAATTTTTAGCTTTTTCCTGTTAATCCTAGCATGATAAAGAAGATTCAAAGAGAGTGAGATGCCAGCTCCTTTCATTCAGTCAGTAGCTTCAAACATTTCTGGTATATGAAAAACATGTTTTTCAATGGCAAAAATCAATGAATATTGTAAATGCACAAACAGTAATATCTCCACATTGCAAGGTGCAATTCTGAAATTTTTTGCTTTTTCCTGCTAATCCTAGCATGATAAAGAAGATTCAAAGAGAGTGAGATGCCAGCTCCTTTCATTCAGTCAGTAGCTTCAAACATTTCTGGTATATGAAAAACATGTTTTTCAATGGCAAAAATCAATGAATATTGTAAATGCACAAACAGTAATATCTCCACATTGCACGGTGCAATTCTGAAATTTTTAGCTTTTTCCTGTTAATCCTAGCATGATAAAGAAGATTCAAAGAGAGTGAGATGCCAGCTCCTTTCATTCAGTCAGTAGCTTCAAACATTTCTGGTATATGAAAAACATGTTTTTCAATGGCAAAAATCAATGAATATTGTAAATGCACAAACAGTAATATCTCCACATTGCAAGGTGCAATTCTGAAATTTTTTGCTTTTTCCTGTTAATCCTAGCATGATAAAGAAGATTCAAAGAGAGTGAGATGCCAGCTCCTTTCATTCAGTCAGTAGCTTCAAACATTTCTGGTATATGAAAAACATGTTTTTCAATGGCAAAAATCAATGAATATTGTAAATGCACAAACAGTAATATCTCCACATTGCAAGGTGCAATTCTGAAATTTTTTGCTTTTTCCTGCTAATCCTAGCATGATAAAGAAGATTCAAAGAGAGTGAGATGCCAAGCTCCTTTCATTCAGTCAGTAGCTTCAAACATTTCTGGTATATGAAAAACATGTTTTTCAATGGCAAAAATCAATGAATATTGTAAATGCACAAACAGTAATATCTCCACATTGCACGGTGCAATTCTGAAATTTTTAGCTTTTTCCTGTTAATCCTAGCATGATAAAGAAGATTCAAAGAGAGTGAGATGCCAGCTCCTTTCATTCAGTCAGTAGCTTCAAACATTTCTGGTATATGAAAAACATGTTTTTCAATGGCAAAAATCAATGAATATTGTAAATGCACAAACAGTAATATCTCCACATTGCACGGTGCAATTCTGAAATTTTTAGCTTTTTCCTGTTAATCCTAGCATGATAAAGAAGATTCAAAGAGAGTGATGCCAGCTCCTTTCATTGTCAGTAGCTTCAAACATTTCTGGTATATGAAAAACATGTTTTTCAATGGCAAAAATCAATGAATATTGTAAATGCACAAACAGTAATATCTCCACATTGCAAGGTGCAATTCTGATATTTTTTGCTTTTTCCTGCTAATCCTAGCATGATAAAGAAGATTCAAAGAGAGTGAGATGCCAGCTCCTTTCATTCAGTCAGTAGCTTCAAACATTTCTGGTATATGAAAAACATGTTTTTCAATGGCAAAAATCAATGAATATTGTAAATGCACAAACAGTAATATCTCCACATTGCACGGTGCAATTCTGAAATTTTTAGCTTTTTCCTGTTAATCCTAGCATGATAAAGAAGATTCAAAGAGAGTGAGATGCCAGCTCCTTTCATTCAGTCAGTAGCTTCAAACATTTCTGGTATATGAAAAACATGTTTTTCAATGGCAAAAATCAATGAATATTGTAAATGCACAAACAGTAATATCTCCACATTGCAAGGTGCAATTCTGAAATTTTTTGCTTTTTCCTGTTAATCCTAGCATGATAAAGAAGATTCAAAGAGAGTGAGATGCCAGCTCCTTTCATTCAGTCAGTAGCTTCAAACATTTCTGGTATATGAAAAACATGTTTTTCAATGGCAAAAATCAATGAATATTGTAAATGCACAAACAGTAATATCTCCACATTGCACGGTGCAATTCTGAAATTTTTAGCTTTTTCCTGTTAATCCTAGCATGATAAAGAAGATTCAAAGAGAGTGATGCCAGCTCCTTTCATTCAGTCAGTAGCTTCAAACATTTCTGGTATATGAAAAACATGTTTTTCAATGGCAAAAATCAATGAATATTGTAAATGCACAAACAGTAATATCTCCACATTGCAAGGTGCAATTCTGAAATTTTTTGCTTTTTCCTGCTAATCCTAGCATGATAAAGAAGATTCAAAGAGAGTGAGATGCCAGCTCCTTTCATTCAGTCAGTAGCTTCAAACATTTCTGGTATATGAAAAACATGTTTTTCAATGGCAAAAATCAATGAATATTGTAAATGCACAAACAGTAATATCTCCACATTGCACGGTGCAATTCTGAAATTTTTAGCTTTTTCCTGTTAAGCCTAGCATGATAAAGAAGATTCAAAGAGAGTGAGATGCCAGCTCCTTTCATTCAGTCAGTAGCTTCAAACATTTCTGGTATATGAAAAACATGTTTTTCAATGGCAAAAATCAATGAATATTGTAAATGCACAAACAGTAATATCTCCACATTGCAAGGTGCAATTCTGAAATTTTTTGCTTTTTCCTGTTAATCCTAGCATGATAAAGAAGATTCAAAGAGAGTGAGATGCCAGCTCCTTTCATTCAGTCAGTAGCTTCAAACATTTCTGGTATATGAAAAACATGTTTTTCAATGGCAAAAATCAATGAATATTGTAAATGCACAAACAGTAATATCTCCACATTGCACGGTGCAATTCTGAAATTTTTAGCTTTTTCCTGTTAATCCTAGCATGATAAAGAAGATTCAAAGAGAGTGAGATGCCAAGCTCCTTTCATTCAGTCAGTAGCTTCAAACATTTCTGGTATATGAAAAACATGTTTTTCAATGGCAAAAATCAATGAATATTGTAAATGCACAAACAGTAATATCTCCACATTGCAAGGTGCAATTCTGAAATTTTTTGCTTTTTCCTGTTAATCCTAGCATGATAAAGAAGATTCAAAGAGAGTGAGATGCCAGCTCCTTTCATTCAGTCAGTAGCTTCAAACATTTCTGGTATATGAAAAACATGTTTTTCAATGGCAAAAATCAATGAATATTGTAAATGCAAAAACAGTAATATCTCCACATTGCAAGGTGCAATTCTGAAATTTTTTGCTTTTTCCTGCTAATCCTAGCATGATAAAGAAGATTCAAAGAGTGAGATGCCAGCTCCTTTCATTCAGTCAGTAGCTTCAAACATTTCTGGTATATGAAAAACATGTTTTTCAATGGCAAAAATCAATGAATATTGTAAATGCACAAACAGTAATATCTCCACATTGCACGGTGCAATTCTGAAATTTTTAGCTTTTTCCTGTTAATCCTAGCATGATAAAGAAGATTCAAAGAGAGTGAGATGCCAGCTCCTTTCATTCAGTCAGTAGCTTCAAACATTTCTGGTATATGAAAAACATGTTTTTCAATGGCAAAAATCAATGAATATTGTAAATGCACAAACAGTAATATCTCCACATTGCAAGGTGCAATTCTGAAATTTTTTGCTTTTTCCTGCTAAACCTAGCATGATAAAGAAGATTCAAAGAGAGTGAGATGCCAGCTCCTTTCATTCAGTCAGTAGCTTCAAACATTTCTGGTATATGAAAAACATGTTTTTCAATGGCAAAAATCAATGAATATTGTAAATGCACAAACAGTAATATCTCCACATTGCACGGTGCAATTCTGAAATTTTTAGCTTTTTCCTGTTAATCCTAGCATGAAAAAGAAGATTCAAAGAGAGTGAGATGCCAGCTCCTTTCATTCAGTCAGTAGCTTCAAACATTTCTGGTATATGAAAAACATGTTTTTCAATGGCAAAAATCAATGAATATTGTAAATGCACAAACAGTAATATCTCCACATTGCAAGGTGCAATTCTGAAATTTTTTGCTTTTTCCTGTTAATCCTAGCATGATAAAGAAGATTCAAAGAGAGTGAGATGCCAGCTCCTTTCATTCAGTCAGTAGCTTCAAACATTTCTGGTATATGAAAAACATGTTTTTCAATGGCAAAAATCAATGAATATTGTAAATGCACAAACAGTAATATCTCCACATTGCAAGGTGCAATTCTGAAATTTTTTGCTTTTTCCTGCTAATCCTAGCATGATAAAGAAGATTCAAAGAGAGTGAGATGCCAGCTCCTTTCATTCAGTCAGTAGCTTCAAACATTTCTGGTATATGAAAAACATGTTTTTCAATGGCAAAAATCAATGAATATTGTAAATGCACAAACAGTAATATCTCCACATTGCAAGGTGCAATTCTGAAATTTTTTGCTTTTTCCTGCTAATCCTAGCATGATAAAGAAGATTCAAAGAGAGTGAGATGCCAGCTCCTTTCATTCAGTCAGTAGCTTCAAACATTTCTGGTATATGAAAAACATGTTTTTCAATGGCAAAAATCAATGAATATTGTAAATGCAAAAACAGTAATATCTCCACATTGCAAGGTGCAATTCTGAAATTTTTTGCTTTTTCCTGCTAATCCTAGCATGATAAAGAAGATTCAAAGAGAGTGAGATGCCAGCTCCTTTCATTCAGTCAGTAGCTTCAAACATTTCTGGTATATGAAAAACATGTTTTTCAATGGCAAAAATCAATGAATATTGTAAATGCACAAACAGTAATATCTCCACATTGCACGGTGCAATTCTGAAATTTTTAGCTTTTTCCTGTTAATCCTAGCATGATAAAGAAGATTCAAAGAGAGTGAGATGCCAGCTCCTTTCATTCAGTCAGTAGCTTCAAACATTTCTGGTATATGAAAAACATGTTTTTCAATGGCAAAAATCAATGAATATTGTAAATGCACAAACAGTAATATCTCCACATTGCAAGGTGCAATTCTGAAATTTTTTGCTTTTTCCTGCTAATCCTAGCATGATAAAGAAGATTCAAAGAGAGTGAGATGCCAGCTCCTTTCATTCAGTCAGTAGCTTCAAACATTTCTGGTATATGAAAAACATGTTTTTCAATGGCAAAAATCAATGAATATTGTAAATGCACAAACAGTAATATCTCCACATTGCACGGTGCAATTCTGAAATTTTTAGCTTTTTCCTGTTAATCCTAGCATGATAAAGAAGATTCAAAGAGAGTGAGATGCCAGCTCCTTTCATTCAGTCAGTAGCTTCAAACATTTCTGGTATATGAAAAACATGTTTTTCAATGGCAAAAATCAATGAATATTGTAAATGCACAAACAGTAATATCTCCACATTGCAAGGTGCAATTCTGAAATTTTTTGCTTTTTCCTGCTAATCCTAGCATGATAAAGAAGATTCAAAGAGAGTGAGATGCCAAGCTCCTTTCATTCAGTCAGTAGCTTCAAACATTTCTGGTATATGAAAAACATGTTTTTCAATGGCAAAAATCAATGAATATTGTAAATGCACAAACAGTAATATCTCCACATTGCACGGTGCAATTCTGAAATTTTTAGCTTTTTCCTGTTAATCCTAGCATGATAAAGAAGATTCAAAGAGAGTGAGATGCCAGCTCCTTTCATTCAGTCAGTAGCTTCAAACATTTCTGGTATATGAAAAACATGTTTTTCAATGGCAAAAATCAATGAATATTGTAAATGCACAAACAGTAATATCTCCACATTGCAAGGTGCAATTCTGAAATTTTTTGCTTTTTCCTGCTAATCCTAGCATGATAAAGAAGATTCAAAGAGAGTGAGATGCCAGCTCCTTTAATTCAGTCAGTAGCTTCAAACATTTCTGGTATATGAAAAACATGTTTTTCAATGGCAAAAATCAATGAATATTGTAAATGCACAAACAGTAATATCTCCACATTGCACGGTGCAATTCTGAAATTTTTAGCTTTTTCCTGTTAATCCTAGCATGATAAAGAAGATTCAAAGAGAGTGAGATGCCAGCTCCTTTCATTCAGTCAGTAGCTTCAAACATTTCTGGTATATGAAAAACATGTTTTTCAATGGCAAAAATCAATGAATATTGTAAATGCACAAACAGTAATATCTCCACATTGCACGGTGCAATTCTGAAATTTTTAGCTTTTTCCTGTTAATCCTAGCATGATAAAGAAGATTCAAAGAGAGTGAGATGCCAGCTCCTTTCATTCAGTCAGTAGCTTCAAACATTTCTGGTATATGAAAAACATGTTTTTCAATGGCAAAAATCAATGAATATTGTAAATGCACAAACAGTAATATCTCCACATTGCACGGTGCAATTCTGAAATTTTTAGCTTTTTCCTGTTAATCCTAGCATGATAAAGAAGATTCAAAGAGAGTGAGATGCCAGCTCCTTTCATTCAGTCAGTAGCTTCAAACATTTCTGGTATATGAAAAACATGTTTTTCAATGGCAAAAATCAATGAATATTGTAAATGCACAAACAGTAATATCTCCACATTGCAAGGTGCAATTCTGAAATTTTTTGCTTTTTCCTGCTAATCCTAGCATGATAAAGAAGATTCAAAGAGAGTGAGATGCCAGCTCCTTTCATTCAGTCAGTAGCTTCAAACATTTCTGGTATATGAAAAACATGTTTTTCAATGGCAAAAATCAATGAATATTGTAAATGCACAAACAGTAATATCTCCACATTGCACGGTGCAATTCTGAAATTTTTAGCTTTTTCCTGTTAATCCTAGCATGATAAAGAAGATTCAAAGAGAGTGAGATGCCAGCTCCTTTCATTCAGTCAGTAGCTTCAAACATTTCTGGTATATGAAAAACATGTTTTTCAATGGCAAAAATCAATGAATATTGTAAATGCACAAACAGTAATATCTCCACATTGCAAGGTGCAATTCTGAAATTTTTTGCTTTTTCCTGCTAATCCTAGCATGATAAAGAAGATTCAAAGAGAGTGAGATGCCAGCTCCTTTCATTCAGTCAGTAGCTTCAAACATTTCTGGTATATGAAAAACATGTTTTTCAATGGCAAAAATCAATGAATATTGTAAATGCACAAACAGTAATATCTCCACATTGCACGGTGCAATTCTGAAATTTTTAGCTTTTTCCTGTTAATCCTAGCATGATAAAGAAGATTCAAAGAGAGTGAGATGCCAGCTCCTTTCATTCAGTCAGTAGCTTCAAACATTTCTGGTATATGAAAAACATGTTTTTCAATGGCAAAAATCAATGAATATTGTAAATGCACAAACAGTAATATCTCCACATTGCAAGGTGCAATTCTGAAATTTTTTGCTTTTTCCTGTTAATCCTAGCATGATAAAGAAGATTCAAAGAGAGTGAGATGCCAGCTCCTTTCATTCAGTCAGTAGCTTCAAACATTTCTGGTATATGAAAAACATGTTTTTCAATGGCAAAAATCAATGAATATTGTAAATGCACAAACAGTAATATCTCCACATTGCACGGTGCAATTCTGAAATTTTTAGCTTTTTCCTGTTAATCCTAGCATGATAAAGAAGATTCAAAGAGAGTGATGCCAGCTCCTTTCATTCAGTCAGTAGCTTCAAACATTTCTGGTATATGAAAAACATGTTTTTCAATGGCAAAAGTCAATGAATATTGTAAATGCACAAACAGTAATATCTCCACATTGCAAGGTGCAATTCTGAAATTTTTTGCTTTTTCCTGCTAATCCTAGCATGATAAAGAAGATTCAAAGAGAGTGAGATGCCAGCTCCTTTCATTCAGTCAGTAGCTTCAAACATTTCTGGTATATGAAAAACATGTTTTTCAATGGCAAAAATCAATGAATATTGTAAATGCACAAACAGTAATATCTCCACATTGCACGGTGCAATTCTGAAATTTTTAGCTTTTTCCTGTTAAGCCTAGCATGATAAAGAAGATTCAAAGAGAGTGAGATGCCAGCTCCTTTCATTCAGTCAGTAGCTTCAAACATTTCTGGTATATGAAAAACATGTTTTTCAATGGCAAAAATCAATGAATATTGTAAATGCACAAACAGTAATATCTCCACATTGCAAGGTGCAATTCTGAAATTTTTTGCTTTTTCCTGTTAATCCTAGCATGATAAAGAAGATTCAAAGAGAGTGAGATGCCAGCTCCTTTCATTCAGTCAGTAGCTTCAAACATTTCTGGTATATGAAAAACATGTTTTTCAATGGCAAAAATCAATGAATATTGTAAATGCACAAACAGTAATATCTCCACATTGCAAGGTGCAATTCTGAAATTTTTTGCTTTTTCCTGCTAATCCTAGCATGATAAAGAAGATTCAAAGAGAGTGAGATGCCAGCTCCTTTCATTCAGTCAGTAGCTTCAAACATTTCTGGTATATGAAAAACATGTTTTTCAATGGCAAAAATCAATGAATATTGTAAATGCACAAACAGTAATATCTCCACATTGCACGGTGCAATTCTGAAATTTTTAGCTTTTTCCTGTTAATCCTAGCATGATAAAGAAGATTCAAAGAGAGTGAGATGCCAGCTCCTTTCATTCAGTCAGTAGCTTCAAACATTTCTGGTATATGAAAAACATGTTTTTCAATGGCAAAAATCAATGAATATTGTAAATGCACAAACAGTAATATCTCCACATTGCAAGGTGCAATTCTGAAATTTTTTGCTTTTTCCTGCTAATCCTAGCATGATAAAGAAGATTCAAAGAGAGTGAGATGCCAGCTCCTTTCATTCAGTCAGTAGCTTCAAACATTTCTGGTATATGAAAAACATGTTTTTCAATGGCAAAAATCAATGAATATTTGTAAATGCACAAACAGTAATATCTCCACATTGCACGGTGCAATTCTGAAATTTTTAGCTTTTTCCTGTTAATCCTAGCATGATAAAGAAGATTCAAAGAGAGTGAGATGCCAGCTCCTTTCATTCAGTCAGTAGCTTCAAACATTTCTGGTATATGAAAAACATGTTTTTCAATGGCAAAAATCAATGAATATTGTAAATGCACAAACAGTAATATCTCCACATTGCAAGGTGCAATTCTGAAATTTTTTGCTTTTTCCTGCTAATCCTAGCATGATAAAGAAGATTCAAAGAGAGTGAGATGCCAGCTCCTTTCATTCAGTCAGTAGCTTCAAACATTTCTGGTATATGAAAAACATGTTTTTCAATGGCAAAAATCAATGAATATTGTAAATGCACAAACAGTAATATCTCCACATTGCACGGTGCAATTCTGAAATTTTTAGCTTTTTCCTGTTAATCCTAGCATGATAAAGAAGATTCAAAGAGAGTGAGATGCCAGCTCCTTTCATTCAGTCAGTAGCTTCAAACATTTCTGGTATATGAAAAACATGTTTTTCAATGGCAAAAATCAATGAATATTGTAAATGCACAAACAGTAATATCTCCACATTGCACGGTGCAATTCTGAAATTT
>NW_027370827.1:0-33050 GCF_046119375.1 Phyllobates terribilis
TAAATGCACAAACAGTAATATCTCCACATTGCACGATGCAATTCTGAAATTTTTAGCTTTTTCCTGCTAATCCTAGCATGATAAAGAAGATTCAAAGAGAGTGAGATGCCAGCTCCTTTCATTCAGTCAGTAGCTTCAAACATTTCTGGTATATGAAAAACATGTTTTTCAATGGCAAAAATCAATGAATATTGTAAATGCACAAACAGTAATATCTCCACATTGCAAGGTGCAATTCTGAAATTTTTTGCTTTTTCCTGTTAATCCTAGCATGATAAAGAAGATTCAAAGAGAGTGAGATGCCAGCTCCTTTCATTCAGTCAGTAGCTTCAAACATTTCTGGTATATGAAAAACGTTTTTCAATGGCAAAAATCAATGAATATTGTAAATGCACAAACAGTAATATCTCCACATTGCAAGGTGCAATTCTGAAATTTTTTGCTTTTTCCTGCTAATCCTAGCATGATAAAGAAGATTCAAAGAGAGTGAGATGCCAGCTCCTTTCATTCAGTCAGTAGCTTCAAACATTTCTGGTATATGAAAAACATGTTTTTCAATGGCAAAAATCAATGAATATTGTAAATGCACAAACAGTAATATCTCCACATTGCACGGTGCAATTCTGAAATTTTTAGCTTTTTCCTGTTAATCCTAGCATGATAAAGAAGATTCAAAGAGAGTGAGATGCCAGCTCCTTTCATTCAGTCAGTAGCTTCAAACATTTCTGGTATATGAAAAACATGTTTTTCAATGGCAAAAATCAATGAATATTGTAAATGCACAAACAGTAATATCTCCACATTGCAAGGTGCAATTCTGAAATTTTTTGCTTTTTCCTGCTAATCCTAGCATGATAAAGAAGATTCAAAGAGAGTGAGATGCCAGCTCCTTTCATTCAGTCAGTAGCTTCAAACATTTCTGGTATATGAAAAACATGTTTTTCAATGGCAAAAATCAATGAATATTGTAAATGCACAAACAGTAATATCTCCACATTGCACGGTGCAATTCTGAAATTTTTAGCTTTTTCCTGTTAATCCTAGCATGATAAAGAAGATTCAAAGAGAGTGAGATGCCAAGCTCCTTTCATTCAGTCAGTAGCTTCAAACATTTCTGGTATATGAAAAACATGTTTTTCAATGGCAAAAATCAATGAATATTGTAAATGCACAAACAGTAATATCTCCACATTGCAAGGTGCAATTCTGAAATTTTTTGCTTTTTCCTGTTAATCCTAGCATGATAAAGAAGATTCAAAGAGAGATGCCAGCTCCTTTCATTCAGTCAGTAGCTTCAAACATTTCTGGTATATGAAAAACATGTTTTTCAATGGCAAAAATCAATGAATATTGTAAATGCACAAACAGTAATATCTCCACATTGCAAGGTGCAATTCTGAAATTTTTTGCTTTTTCCTGCTAATCCTAGCATGATAAAGAAGATTCAAAGAGAGTGAGATGCCAGCTCCTTTCATTCAGTCAGTAGCTTCAAACATTTCTGGTATATGAAAAACATGTTTTTCAATGGCAAAAATCAATGAATATTGTAAATGCACAAACAGTAATATCTCCACATTGCAAGGTGCAATTCTGAAATTTTTTGCTTTTTCCTGTTAATCCTAGCATGATAAAGAAGATTCAAAGAGAGATGCCAGCTCCTTTCATTCAGTCAGTAGCTTCAAACATTTCTGGTATATGAAAAACATGTTTTTCAATGGCAAAAATCAATGAATATTGTAAATGCACAAACAGTAATATCTCCACATTGCAAGGTGCAATTCTGAAATTTTTTGCTTTTTCCTGCTAATCCTAGCATGATAAAGAAGATTCAAAGAGAGTGAGATGCCAGCTCCTTTCATTCAGTCAGTAGCTTCAAACATTTCTGGTATATGAAAAACATGTTTTTCAATGGCAAAAATCAATGAATATTGTAAATGCACAAACAGTAATATCTCCACATTGCACGGTGCAATTCTGAAATTTTTAGCTTTTTCCTGTTAATCCTAGCATGATAAAGAAGATTCAAAGAGAGTGAGATGCCAGCTCCTTTCATTCAGTCAGTAGCTTCAAACATTTCTGGTATATGAAAAACATGTTTTTCAATGGCAAAAATCAATGAATATTGTAAATGCACAAACAGTAATATCTCCACATTGCACGGTGCAATTCTGAAATTTTTAGCTTTTTCCTGTTAATCCTAGCATGATAAAGAAGATTCAAAGAGAGTGAGATGCCAGCTCCTTTCATTCAGTCAGTAGCTTCAAACATTTCTGGTATATGAAAAACATGTTTTTCAATGGCAAAAATCAATGAATATTGTAAATGCACAAACAGTAATATCTCCACATTGCACCGTGCAATTCTGAAATTTTTAGCTTTTTCCTGTTAATCCTAGCATGATAAAGAAGATTCAAAGAGAGTGAGATGCCAAGCTCCTTTCATTCAGTCAGTAGCTTCAAACATTTCTGGTATATGAAAAACATGTTTTTCAATGGCAAAAATCAATGAATATTGTAAATGCACAAACAGTAATATCTCCACATTGCAAGGTGCAATTCTGAAATTTTTTGCTTTTTCCTGTTAATCCTAGCATGATAAAGAAGATTCAAAGAGAGATGCCAGCTCCTTTCATTCAGTCAGTAGCTTCAAACATTTCTGGTATATGAAAAACATGTTTTTCAATGGCAAAAATCAATGAATATTGTAAATGCACAAACAGTAATATCTCCACATTGCAAGGTGCAATTCTGAAATTTTTTGCTTTTTCCTGCTAATCCTAGCATGATAAAGAAGATTCAAAGAGAGTGAGATGCCAGCTCCTTTCATTCAGTCAGTAGCTTCAAACATTTCTGGTATATGAAAAACATGTTTTTCAATGGCAAAAATCAATGAATATTGTAAATGCACAAACAGTAATATCTCCACATTGCACGGTGCAATTCTGAAATTTTTAGCTTTTTCCTGTTAATCCTAGCATGATAAAGAAGATTCAAAGAGAGTGAGATGCCAGCTCCTTTCATTCAGTCAGTAGCTTCAAACATTTCTGGTATATGAAAAACATGTTTTTCAATGGCAAAAATCAATGAATATTGTAAATGCACAAACAGTAATATCTCCACATTGCAAGGTGCAATTCTGAAATTTTTTGCTTTTTCCTGCTAATCCTAGCATGATAAAGAAGATTCAAAGAGAGTGAGATGCCAGCTCCTTTCATTCAGTCAGTAGCTTCAAACATTTCTGGTATATGAAAAACATGTTTTTCAATGGCAAAAATCAATGAATATTGTAAATGCACAAACAGTAATATCTCCACATTGCACGGTGCAATTCTGAAATTTTTAGCTTTTTCCTGTTAATCCTAGCATGATAAAGAAGATTCAAAGAGAGTGAGATGCCAGCTCCTTTCATTCAGTCAGTAGCTTCAAACATTTCTGGTATATGAAAAACATGTTTTTCAATGGCAAAAATCAATGAATATTGTAAATGCACAAACAGTAATATCTCCACATTGCAAGGTGCAATTCTGAAATTTTTTGCTTTTTCCTGTTAATCCTAGCATGATAAAGAAGATTCAAAGAGAGTGAGATGCCAGCTCCTTTCATTCAGTCAGTAGCTTCAAACATTTCTGGTATATGAAAAACATGTTTTTCAATGGCAAAAATCAATGAATATTGTAAATGCACAAACAGTAATATCTCCACATTGCAAGGTGCAATTCTGAAATTTTTTGCTTTTTCCTGCTAATCCTGGCATGATAAAGAAGATTCAAAGAGAGTGAGATGCCAGCTCCTTTCATTCAGTCAGTAGCTTCAAACATTTCTGGTATATGAAAAACATGTTTTTCAATGGCAAAAATCAATGAATATTGTAAATGCACAAACAGTAATATCTTCACATTGCACGGTGCAATTCTGAAATTTTTAGCTTTTTCCTGTTAATCCTAGCATGATAAAAAAGATTCAAAGAGAGTGAGATGCCAGCTCCTTTCATTCAGTCAGTAGCTTCAAACATTTCTGGTATATGAAAAACATGTTTTTCAATGGCAAAAATCAATGAATATTGTAAATGCACAAACAGTAATATCTCCACATTGCACGGTGCAATTCTGAAATTTTTAGCTTTTTCCTGTTAATCCTAGCATGATAAAGAAGATTCAAAGAGAGTGAGATGCCAGCTCCTTTCATTCAGTCATTAGCTTCAAACATTTCTGGTATATGAAAAACATGTTTTTCAATGGCAAAAATCAATGAATATTGTAAATGCACAAACAGTAATATCTCCACATTGCACCGTGCAATTCTGAAATTTTTAGCTTTTTCCTGTTAATCCTAGCATGATAAAGAAGATTCAAAGAGAGTGAGATGCCAGCTCCTTTCATTCAGTCAGTAGCTTCAAACATTTCTGGTATATGAAAAACATGTTTTTCAATGGCAAAAATCAATGAATATTGTAAATGCACAAACAGTAATATCTCCACATTGCAAGGTGCAATTCTGAAATTTTTTGCTTTTTCCTGTTAATCCTAGCATGATAAAGAAGATTCAAAGAGAGTGAGATGCCAGCTCCTTTCATTCAGTCAGTAGCTTCAAACATTTCTGGTATATGAAAAACATGTTTTTCAATGGCAAAAATCAATGAATATTGTAAATGCACAAACAGTAATATCTCCACATTGCAAGGTGCAATTCTGAAATTTTTTGCTTTTTCCTGCTAATCCTAGCATGATAAAGAAGATTCAAAGAGAGTGAGATGCCAGCTCCTTTCATTCAGTCAGTAGCTTCAAACATTTCTGGTATATGAAAAACATGTTTTTCAATGGCAAAAATCAATGAATATTGTAAATGCACAAACAGTAATATCTCCACATTGCACGGTGCAATTCTGAAATTTTTAGCTTTTTCCTGTTAATCCTAGCATGATAAAGAAGATTCAAAGAGAGTGAGATGCCAGCTCCTTTCATTCAGTCAGTAGCTTCAAACATTTCTGGTATATGAAAAACATGTTTTTCAATGGCAAAAATCAATGAATATTGTAAATGCACAAACAGTAATATCTCCACATTGCAAGGTGCAATTCTGAAATTTTTTGCTTTTTCCTGCTAATCCTAGCATGATTAAGAAGATTCAAAGAGAGTGAGATGCCAGCTCCTTTCATTCAGTCAGAAGCTTCAAACATTTCTGGTATATGAAAAACATGTTTTTCAATGGCAAAAATCAATGAATATTGTAAATGCACAAACAGTAATATCTCCACATTGCACGGTGCAATTCTGAAATTTTTAGCTTTTTCCTGTTAATCCTAGCATGATAAAGAAGATTCAAAGAGAGTGAGATGCCAGCTCCTTTCATTCAGTCAGTAGCTTCAAACATTTCTGGTATATGAAAAACATGTTTTTCAATGGCAAAAAATCAATGAATATTGTAAATGCACAAACAGTAATATCTCCACATTGCAAGGTGCAATTCTGAAATTTTTTGCTTTTTCCTGCTAATCCTAGCATGATAAAGAAGATTCAAAGAGAGTGAGATGCCAGCTCCTTTCATTCAGTCAGTAGCTTCAAACATTTCTGGTATATGAAAAACGTTTTTCAATGGCAAAAATCAATGAATATTGTAAATGCACAAACAGTAATATCTCCACATTGCACGGTGCAATTCTGAAATTTTTAGCTTTTTCCTGTTAATCCTAGCATGATAAAGAAAATTCAAAGAGAGTGAGATGCCAGCTCCTTTCATTCAGTCAGTAGCTTCAAACATTTCTGGTATATGAAAAACATGTTTTTCAATGGCAAAAATCAATGAATATTGTAAATGCACAAACAGTAATATCTCCACATTGCAAGGTGCAATTCTGAAATTTTTTGCTTTTTCCTGTTAATCCTAGCATGATAAAGAAGATTCAAAGAGAGTGAGATGCCAGCTCCTTTCATTCAGTCAGTAGCTTCAAACATTTCTGGTATATGAAAAACATGTTTTTCAATGGCAAAAATCAATGAATATTGTAAATGCACAAACAGTAATATCTCCACATTGCAAGGTGCAATTCTGAAATTTTTTGCTTTTTCCTGCTAATCCTAGCATGATAAAGAAGATTCAAAGAGAGTGAGATGCCAGCTCCTTTCATTCAGTCAGTAGCTTCAAACATTTCTGGTATATGAAAAACATGTTTTTCAATGGCAAAAATCAATGAATATTGTAAATGCACAAACAGTAATATCTCCACATTGCAAGGTGCAATTCTGAAATTTTTTGCTTTTTCCTGCTAATCCTAGCATGATAAAGAAGATTCAAAGAGAGTGAGATGCCAGCTCCTTTCATTCAGTCAGTAGCTTCAAACATTTCTGGTATATGAAAAACATGTTTTTCAATGGCAAAAATCAATGAATATTGTAAATGCACAAACAGTAATATCTCCACATTGCAAGGTGCAATTCTGAAATTTTTAGCTTTTTCCTGTTAATCCTAGCATGATAAAGAAGATTCAAAGAGAGTGAGATGCCAGCTCCTTTCATTCAGTCAGTAGCTTCAAACATTTCTGGTATATGAAAAACATGTTTTTCAATGGCAAAAATCAATGAATATTGTAAATGCACAAACAGTAATATCTCCACATTGCAAGGTGCAATTCTGAAATTTTTTGCTTTTTCCTGCTAATCCTAGCATGATAAAGAAGATTCAAAGAGAGTGAGATGCCAGCTCCTTTCATTCAGTCAGTAGCTTCAAACATTTCTGGTATATGAAAAACATGTTTTTCAATGGCAAAAATCAATGAATATTGTAAATGCACAAACAGTAATATCTCCACATTGCACGATGCAATTCTGAAATTTTTAGCTTTTTCCTGCTAATCCTAGCATGATAAAGAAGATTCAAAGAGAGTGAGATGCCAGCTCCTTTCATTCAGTCAGTAGCTTCAAACATTTCTGGTATATGAAAAACATGTTTTTCAATGGCAAAAATCAATGAATATTGTAAATGCACAAACAGTAATATCTCCACATTGCAAGGTGCAATTCTGAAATTTTTTGCTTTTTCCTGTTAATCCTAGCATGATAAAGAAGATTCAAAGAGAGTGAGATGCCAGCTCCTTTCATTCAGTCAGTAGCTTCAAACATTTCTGGTATATGAAAAACGTTTTTCAATGGCAAAAATCAATGAATATTGTAAATGCACAAACAGTAATATCTCCACATTGCAAGGTGCAATTCTGAAATTTTTTGCTTTTTCCTGCTAATCCTAGCATGATAAAGAAGATTCAAAGAGAGTGAGATGCCAGCTCCTTTCATTCAGTCAGTAGCTTCAAACATTTCTGGTATATGAAAAACATGTTTTTCAATGGCAAAAATCAATGAATATTGTAAATGCACAAACAGTAATATCTCCACATTGCACGGTGCAATTCTGAAATTTTTAGCTTTTTCCTGTTAATCCTAGCATGATAAAGAAGATTCAAAGAGAGTGAGATGCCAGCTCCTTTCATTCAGTCAGTAGCTTCAAACATTTCTGGTATATGAAAAACATGTTTTTCAATGGCAAAAATCAATGAATATTGTAAATGCACAAACAGTAATATCTCCACATTGCAAGGTGCAATTCTGAAATTTTTTGCTTTTTCCTGCTAATCCTAGCATGATAAAGAAGATTCAAAGAGAGTGAGATGCCAGCTCCTTTCATTCAGTCAGTAGCTTCAAACATTTCTGGTATATGAAAAACATGTTTTTCAATGGCAAAAATCAATGAATATTGTAAATGCACAAACAGTAATATCTCCACATTGCAAGGTGCAATTCTGAAATTTTTTGCTTTTTCCTGCTAATCCTAGCATGATAAAGAAGATTCAAAGAGAGTGAGATGCCAGCTCCTTTCATTCAGTCAGTAGCTTCAAACATTTCTGGTATATGAAAAACATGTTTTTCAATGGCAAAAATCAATGAATATTGTAAATGCACAAACAGTAATATCTCCACATTGCAAGGTGCAATTCTGAAATTTTTTGCTTTTTCCTGTTAATCCTAGCATGATAAAGAAGATTCAAAGAGAGTGAGATGCCAGCTCCTTTCATTCAGTCAGTAGCTTCAAACATTTCTGGTATATGAAAAACGTTTTTCAATGGCAAAAATCAATGAATATTGTAAATGCACAAACAGTAATATCTCCACATTGCAAGGTGCAATTCTGAAATTTTTTGCTTTTTCCTGCTAATCCTAGCATGATAAAGAAGATTCAAAGAGAGTGAGATGCCAGCTCCTTTCATTCAGTCAGTAGCTTCAAACATTTCTGGTATATGAAAAACATGTTTTTCAATGGCAAAAATCAATGAATATTGTAAATGCACAAACAGTAATATCTCCACATTGCACGGTGCAATTCTGAAATTTTTAGCTTTTTCCTGTTAATCCTAGCATGATAAAGAAGATTCAAAGAGAGTGAGATGCCAGCTCCTTTCATTCAGTCAGTAGCTTCAAACATTTCTGGTATATGAAAAACATGTTTTTCAATGGCAAAAATCAATGAATATTGTAAATGCACAAACAGTAATATCTCCACATTGCAAGGTGCAATTCTGAAATTTTTTGCTTTTTCCTGCTAATCCTAGCATGATAAAGAAGATTCAAAGAGAGTGAGATGCCAGCTCCTTTCATTCAGTCAGTAGCTTCAAACATTTCTGGTATATGAAAAACGTTTTTCAATGGCAAAAATCAATGAATATTGTAAATGCACAAACAGTAATATCTCCACATTGCAAGGTGCAATTCTGAAATTTTTTGCTTTTTCCTGCTAATCCTAGCATGATAAAGAAGATTCAAAGAGAGTGAGATGCCAGCTCCTTTCATTCAGTCAGTAGCTTCAAACATTTCTGGTATATGAAAAACATGTTTTTCAATGGCAAAAATCAATGAATATTGTAAATGCACAAACAGTAATATCTCCACATTGCACCGTGCAATTCTGAAATTTTTAGCTTTTTCCTGTTAATCCTAGCATGATAAAGAAGATTCAAAGAGAGTGAGATGCCAGCTCCTTTCATTCAGTCAGTAGCTTCAAACATTTCTGGTATATGAAAAACATGTTTTTCAATGGCAAAAATCAATGAATATTGTAAATGCACAAACAGTAATATCTCCACATTGCAAGGTGCAATTCTGAAATTTTTTGCTTTTTCCTGTTAATCCTAGCATGATAAAGAAGATTCAAAGAGAGTGAGATGCCAGCTCCTTTCATTCAGTCAGTAGCTTCAAACATTTCTGGTATATGAAAAACATGTTTTTCAATGGCAAAAATCAATGAATATTGTAAATGCACAAACAGTAATATCTCCACATTGCAAGGTGCAATTCTGAAATTTTTTGCTTTTTCCTGCTAATCCTAGCATGATAAAGAAGATTCAAAGAGAGTGAGATGCCAGCTCCTTTCATTCAGTCAGTAGCTTCAAACATTTCTGGTATATGAAAAACATGTTTTTCAATGGCAAAAATCAATGAATATTGTAAATGCACAAACAGTAATATCTCCACATTGCACGGTGCAATTCTGAAATTTTTAGCTTTTTCCTGTTAATCCTAGCATGATAAAAAAGATTCAAAGAGAGTGAGATGCCAGCTCCTTTCATTCAGTCAGTAGCTTCAAACATTTCTGGTATATGAAAAACATGTTTTTCAATGGCAAAAATCAATGAATATTGTAAATGCACAAACAGTAATATCTCCACATTGCACGGTGCAATTCTGAAATTTTTAGCTTTTTCCTGTTAATCCTAGCATGATAAAGAAGATTCAAAGAGAGTGAGATGCCAGCTCCTTTCATTCAGTCATTAGCTTCAAACATTTCTGGTATATGAAAAACATGTTTTTCAATGGCAAAAATCAATGAATATTGTAAATGCACAAACAGTAATATCTCCACATTGCACCGTGCAATTCTGAAATTTTTAGCTTTTTCCTGTTAATCCTAGCATGATAAAGAAGATTCAAAGAGAGTGAGATGCCAGCTCCTTTCATTCAGTCAGTAGCTTCAAACATTTCTGGTATATGAAAAACATGTTTTTCAATGGCAAAAATCAATGAATATTGTAAATGCACAAACAGTAATATCTCCACATTGCAAGGTGCAATTCTGAAATTTTTTGCTTTTTCCTGTTAATCCTAGCATGATAAAGAAGATTCAAAGAGAGTGAGATGCCAGCTCCTTTCATTCAGTCAGTAGCTTCAAACATTTCTGGTATATGAAAAACATGTTTTTCAATGGCAAAAATCAATGAATATTGTAAATGCACAAACAGTAATATCTCCACATTGCAAGGTGCAATTCTGACATTTTTTGCTTTTTCCTGCTAATCCTAGCATGATAAAGAAGATTCAAAGAGAGTGAGATGCCAGCTCCTTTCATTCAGTCAGTAGCTTCAAACATTTCTGGTATATGAAAAACATGTTTTTCAATGGCAAAAATCAATGAATATTGTAAATGCACAAACAGTAATATCTCCACATTGCAAGGTGCAATTCTGAAATTTTTAGCTTTTTCCTGTTAATCCTAGCATGATAAAGAAGATTCAAAGAGAGTGAGATGCCAGCTCCTTTCATTCAGTCAGTAGCTTCAAACATTTCTGGTATATGAAAAACATGTTTTTCAATGGCAAAAATCAATGAATATTGTAAATGCACAAACAGTAATATCTCCACATTGCACGATGCAATTCTGAAATTTTTAGCTTTTTCCTGCTAATCCTAGCATGATAAAGAAGATTCAAAGAGAGTGAGATGCCAGCTCCTTTCATTCAGTCAGTAGCTTCAAACATTTCTGGTATATGAAAAACATGTTTTTCAATGGCAAAAATCAATGAATATTGTAAATGCACAAACAGTAATATCTCCACATTGCAAGGTGCAATTCTGAAATTTTTTGCTTTTTCCTGTTAATCCTAGCATGATAAAGAAGATTCAAAGAGAGTGAGATGCCAGCTCCTTTCATTCAGTCAGTAGCTTCAAACATTTCTGGTATATGAAAAACGTTTTTCAATGGCAAAAATCAATGAATATTGTAAATGCACAAACAGTAATATCTCCACATTGCAAGGTGCAATTCTGAAATTTTTTGCTTTTTCCTGCTAATCCTAGCATGATAAAGAAGATTCAAAGAGAGTGAGATGCCAGCTCCTTTCATTCAGTCAGTAGCTTCAAACATTTCTGGTATATGAAAAACATGTTTTTCAATGGCAAAAATCAATGAATATTGTAAATGCACAAACAGTAATATCTCCACATTGCACGGTGCAATTCTGAAATTTTTAGCTTTTTCCTGTTAATCCTAGCATGATAAAGAAGATTCAAAGAGAGTGAGATGCCAGCTCCTTTCATTCAGTCAGTAGCTTCAAACATTTCTGGTATATGAAAAACATGTTTTTCAATGGCAAAAATCAATGAATATTGTAAATGCACAAACAGTAATATCTCCACATTGCAAGGTGCAATTCTGAAATTTTTTGCTTTTTCCTGCTAATCCTAGCATGATAAAGAAGATTCAAAGAGAGTGAGATGCCAGCTCCTTTCATTCAATCAGTAGCTTCAAACATTTCTGGTATATGAAAAACATGTTTTTCAATGGCAAAAATCAATGAATATTGTAAATGCACAAACAGTAATATCTCCACATTGCAAGGTGCAATTCTGAAATTTTTTGCTTTTTCCTGCTAATCCTAGCATGATAAAGAAGATTCAAAGAGAGTGAGATGCCAGCTCCTTTCATTCAGTCAGTAGCTTCAAACATTTCTGGTATATGAAAAACATGTTTTTCAATGGCAAAAATCAATGAATATTGTAAATGCACAAACAGTAATATCTCCACATTGCAAGGTGCAATTCTGAAATTTTTTGCTTTTTCCTGTTAATCCTAGCATGATAAAGAAGATTCAAAGAGAGTGAGATGCCAGCTCCTTTCATTCAGTCAGTAGCTTCAAACATTTCTGGTATATGAAAAACGTTTTTCAATGGCAAAAATCAATGAATATTGTAAATGCACAAACAGTAATATCTCCACATTGCAAGGTGCAATTCTGAAATTTTTTGCTTTTTCCTGCTAATCCTAGCATGATAAAGAAGATTCAAAGAGAGTGAGATGCCAGCTCCTTTCATTCAGTCAGTAGCTTCAAACATTTCTGGTATATGAAAAACATGTTTTTCAATGGCAAAAATCAATGAATATTGTAAATGCACAAACAGTAATATCTCCACATTGCACGGTGCAATTCTGAAATTTTTAGCTTTTTCCTGTTAATCCTAGCATGATAAAAAAGATTCAAAGAGAGTGAGATGCCAGCTCCTTTCATTCAGTCAGTAGCTTCAAACATTTCTGGTATATGAAAAACATGTTTTTCAATGGCAAAAATCAATGAATATTGTAAATGCACAAACAGTAATATCTCCACATTGCACGGTGCAATTCTGAAATTTTTAGCTTTTTCCTGTTAATCCTAGCATGATAAAGAAGATTCAAAGAGAGTGAGATGCCAGCTCCTTTCATTCAGTCATTAGCTTCAAACATTTCTGGTATATGAAAAACATGTTTTTCAATGGCAAAAATCAATGAATATTGTAAATGCACAAACAGTAATATCTCCACATTGCACCGTGCAATTCTGAAATTTTTAGCTTTTTCCTGTTAATCCTAGCATGATAAAGAAGATTCAAAGAGAGTGAGATGCCAGCTCCTTTCATTCAGTCAGTAGCTTCAAACATTTCTGGTATATGAAAAACATGTTTTTCAATGGCAAAAATCAATGAATATTGTAAATGCACAAACAGTAATATCTCCACATTGCAAGGTGCAATTCTGAAATTTTTTGCTTTTTCCTGTTAATCCTAGCATGATAAAGAAGATTCAAAGAGAGTGAGATGCCAGCTCCTTTCATTCAGTCAGTAGCTTCAAACATTTCTGGTATATGAAAAACATGTTTTTCAATGGCAAAAATCAATGAATATTGTAAATGCACAAACAGTAATATCTCCACATTGCAAGGTGCAATTCTGACATTTTTTGCTTTTTCCTGCTAATCCTAGCATGATAAAGAAGATTCAAAGAGAGTGAGATGCCAGCTCCTTTCATTCAGTCAGTAGCTTCAAACATTTCTGGTATATGAAAAACATGTTTTTCAATGGCAAAAATCAATGAATATTGTAAATGCACAAACAGTAATATCTCCACATTGCAAGGTGCAATTCTGAAATTTTTAGCTTTTTCCTGTTAATCCTAGCATGATAAAGAAGATTCAAAGAGAGTGAGATGCCAGCTCCTTTCATTCAGTCAGTAGCTTCAAACATTTCTGGTATATGAAAAACATGTTTTTCAATGGCAAAAATCAATGAATATTGTAAATGCACAAACAGTAATATCTCCACATTGCACGATGCAATTCTGAAATTTTTAGCTTTTTCCTGCTAATCCTAGCATGATAAAGAAGATTCAAAGAGAGTGAGATGCCAGCTCCTTTCATTCAGTCAGTAGCTTCAAACATTTCTGGTATATGAAAAACATGTTTTTCAATGGCAAAAATCAATGAATATTGTAAATGCACAAACAGTAATATCTCCACATTGCAAGGTGCAATTCTGAAATTTTTTGCTTTTTCCTGTTAATCCTAGCATGATAAAGAAGATTCAAAGAGAGTGAGATGCCAGCTCCTTTCATTCAGTCAGTAGCTTCAAACATTTCTGGTATATGAAAAACGTTTTTCAATGGCAAAAATCAATGAATATTGTAAATGCACAAACAGTAATATCTCCACATTGCAAGGTGCAATTCTGAAATTTTTTGCTTTTTCCTGCTAATCCTAGCATGATAAAGAAGATTCAAAGAGAGTGAGATGCCAGCTCCTTTCATTCAGTCAGTAGCTTCAAACATTTCTGGTATATGAAAAACATGTTTTTCAATGGCAAAAATCAATGAATATTGTAAATGCACAAACAGTAATATCTCCACATTGCACGGTGCAATTCTGAAATTTTTAGCTTTTTCCTGTTAATCCTAGCATGATAAAGAAGATTCAAAGAGAGTGAGATGCCAGCTCCTTTCATTCAGTCAGTAGCTTCAAACATTTCTGGTATATGAAAAACATGTTTTTCAATGGCAAAAATCAATGAATATTGTAAATGCACAAACAGTAATATCTCCACATTGCAAGGTGCAATTCTGAAATTTTTTGCTTTTTCCTGCTAATCCTAGCATGATAAAGAAGATTCAAAGAGAGTGAGATGCCAGCTCCTTTCATTCAGTCAGTAGCTTCAAACATTTCTGGTATATGAAAAACATGTTTTTCAATGGCAAAAATCAATGAATATTGTAAATGCACAAACAGTAATATCTCCACATTGCAAGGTGCAATTCTGAAATTTTTTGCTTTTTCCTGTTAATCCTAGCATGATAAAGAAGATTCAAAGAGAGTGAGATGCCAGCTCCTTTCATTCAGTCAGTAGCTTCAAACATTTCTGGTATATGAAAAACGTTTTTCAATGGCAAAAATCAATGAATATTGTAAATGCACAAACAGTAATATCTCCACATTGCAAGGTGCAATTCTGAAATTTTTTGCTTTTTCCTGCTAATCCTAGCATGATAAAGAAGATTCAAAGAGAGTGAGATGCCAGCTCCTTTCATTCAGTCAGTAGCTTCAAACATTTCTGGTATATGAAAAACATGTTTTTCAATGGCAAAAATCAATGAATATTGTAAATGCACAAACAGTAATATCTCCACATTGCACGGTGCAATTCTGAAATTTTTAGCTTTTTCCTGTTAATCCTAGCATGATAAAGAAGATTCAAAGAGAGTGAGATGCCAGCTCCTTTCATTCAGTCAGTAGCTTCAAACATTTCTGGTATATGAAAAACATGTTTTTCAATGGCAAAAATCAATGAATATTGTAAATGCACAAACAGTAATATCTCCACATTGCAAGGTGCAATTCTGAAATTTTTTGCTTTTTCCTGCTAATCCTAGCATGATAAAGAAGATTCAAAGAGAGTGAGATGCCAGCTCCTTTCATTCAGTCAGTAGCTTCAAACATTTCTGGTATATGAAAAACGTTTTTCAATGGCAAAAATCAATGAATATTGTAAATGCACAAACAGTAATATCTCCACATTGCAAGGTGCAATTCTGAAATTTTTTGCTTTTTCCTGCTAATCCTAGCATGATAAAGAAGATTCAAAGAGAGTGAGATGCCAGCTCCTTTCATTCAGTCAGTAGCTTCAAACATTTCTGGTATATGAAAAACATGTTTTTCAATGGCAAAAATCAATGAATATTGTAAATGCACAAACAGTAATATCTCCACATTGCACCGTGCAATTCTGAAATTTTTAGCTTTTTCCTGTTAATCCTAGCATGATAAAGAAGATTCAAAGAGAGTGAGATGCCAGCTCCTTTCATTCAGTCAGTAGCTTCAAACATTTCTGGTATATGAAAAACATGTTTTTCAATGGCAAAAATCAATGAATATTGTAAATGCACAAACAGTAATATCTCCACATTGCAAGGTGCAATTCTGAAATTTTTTGCTTTTTCCTGTTAATCCTAGCATGATAAAGAAGATTCAAAGAGAGTGAGATGCCAGCTCCTTTCATTCAGTCAGTAGCTTCAAACATTTCTGGTATATGAAAAACATGTTTTTCAATGGCAAAAATCAATGAATATTGTAAATGCACAAACAGTAATATCTCCACATTGCAAGGTGCAATTCTGAAATTTTTTGCTTTTTCCTGCTAATCCTAGCATGATAAAGAAGATTCAAAGAGAGTGAGATGCCAGCTCCTTTCATTCAGTCAGTAGCTTCAAACATTTCTGGTATATGAAAAACATGTTTTTCAATGGCAAAAATCAATGAATATTGTAAATGCACAAACAGTAATATCTCCACATTGCACGGTGCAATTCTGAAATTTTTAGCTTTTTCCTGTTAATCCTAGCATGATAAAAAAGATTCAAAGAGAGTGAGATGCCAGCTCCTTTCATTCAGTCAGTAGCTTCAAACATTTCTGGTATATGAAAAACATGTTTTTCAATGGCAAAAATCAATGAATATTGTAAATGCACAAACAGTAATATCTCCACATTGCACGGTGCAATTCTGAAATTTTTAGCTTTTTCCTGTTAATCCTAGCATGATAAAGAAGATTCAAAGAGAGTGAGATGCCAGCTCCTTTCATTCAGTCATTAGCTTCAAACATTTCTGGTATATGAAAAACATGTTTTTCAATGGCAAAAATCAATGAATATTGTAAATGCACAAACAGTAATATCTCCACATTGCACCGTGCAATTCTGAAATTTTTAGCTTTTTCCTGTTAATCCTAGCATGATAAAGAAGATTCAAAGAGAGTGAGATGCCAGCTCCTTTCATTCAGTCAGTAGCTTCAAACATTTCTGGTATATGAAAAACATGTTTTTCAATGGCAAAAATCAATGAATATTGTAAATGCACAAACAGTAATATCTCCACATTGCAAGGTGCAATTCTGAAATTTTTTGCTTTTTCCTGTTAATCCTAGCATGATAAAGAAGATTCAAAGAGAGTGAGATGCCAGCTCCTTTCATTCAGTCAGTAGCTTCAAACATTTCTGGTATATGAAAAACATGTTTTTCAATGGCAAAAATCAATGAATATTGTAAATGCACAAACAGTAATATCTCCACATTGCAAGGTGCAATTCTGACATTTTTTGCTTTTTCCTGCTAATCCTAGCATGATAAAGAAGATTCAAAGAGAGTGAGATGCCAGCTCCTTTCATTCAGTCAGTAGCTTCAAACATTTCTGGTATATGAAAAACATGATTTTCAATGGCAAAAATCAATGAATATTGTAAATGCACAAACAGTAATGACTCCACATTGCAAGGTGCAATTCTGAAATTTTTAGCTTTTTCCTGTTAATCCTAGCATGATAAAGAAGATTCAAAGAGAGTGAGATGCCAGCTCCTTTCATTCAGTCAGTAGCTTCAAACATTTCTGGTATATGAAAAACATGTTTTTCAATGGCAAAAATCAATGAATATTGTAAATGCACAAACAGTAATATCTCCACATTGCAAGGTGCAATTCTGAAATTTTTTGCTTTTTCCTGCTAATCCTAGCATGATAAAGAAGATTCAAAGAGAGTGAGATGCCAGCTCCTTTCATTCAGTCAGTAGCTTCAAACATTTCTGGTATATGAAAAACATGTTTTTCAATGGCAAAAATCAATGAATATTGTAAATGCACAAACAGTAATATCTCCACATTGCACGGTGCAATTCTGAAATTTTTAGCTTTTTCCTGTTAATCCTAGCATGATAAAGAAGATTCAAAGAGAGTGAGATGCCAGCTCCTTTCATTCAGTCAGTAGCTTCAAACATTTCTGGTATATGAAAAACATGTTTTTCAATGGCAAAAATCAATGAATATTGTAAATGCACAAACAGTAATATCTCCACATTGCAAGGTGCAATTCTGAAATTTTTTGCTTTTTCCTGCTAATCCTAGCATGATAAAGAAGATTCAAAGAGAGTGAGATGCCAGCTCCTTTCATTCAGTCAGTAGCTTCAAACATTTCTGGTATATGAAAAACGTTTTTCAATGGCAAAAATCAATGAATATTGTAAATGCACAAACAGTAATATCTCCACATTGCAAGGTGCAATTCTGAAATTTTTTGCTTTTTCCTGCTAATCCTAGCATGATAAAGAAGATTCAAAGAGAGTGAGATGCCAGCTCCTTTCATTCAGTCAGTAGCTTCAAACATTTCTGGTATATGAAAAACATGTTTTTCAATGGCAAAAATCAATGAATATTGTAAATGCACAAACAGTAATATCTCCACATTGCACCGTGCAATTCTGAAATTTTTAGCTTTTTCCTGTTAATCCTAGCATGATAAAGAAGATTCAAAGAGAGTGAGATGCCAGCTCCTTTCATTCAGTCAGTAGCTTCAAACATTTCTGGTATATGAAAAACATGTTTTTCAATGGCAAAAATCAATGAATATTGTAAATGCACAAACAGTAATATCTCCACATTGCAAGGTGCAATTCTGAAATTTTTTGCTTTTTCCTGTTAATCCTAGCATGATAAAGAAGATTCAAAGAGAGTGAGATGCCAGCTCCTTTCATTCAGTCAGTAGCTTCAAACATTTCTGGTATATGAAAAACATGTTTTTCAATGGCAAAAATCAATGAATATTGTAAATGCACAAACAGTAATATCTCCACATTGCAAGGTGCAATTCTGAAATTTTTTGCTTTTTCCTGCTAATCCTAGCATGATAAAGAAGATTCAAAGAGAGTGAGATGCCAGCTCCTTTCATTCAGTCAGTAGCTTCAAACATTTCTGGTATATGAAAAACATGTTTTTCAATGGCAAAAATCAATGAATATTGTAAATGCACAAACAGTAATATCTCCACATTGCACGGTGCAATTCTGAAATTTTTAGCTTTTTCCTGTTAATCCTAGCATGATAAAAAAGATTCAAAGAGAGTGAGATGCCAGCTCCTTTCATTCAGTCAGTAGCTTCAAACATTTCTGGTATATGAAAAACATGTTTTTCAATGGCAAAAATCAATGAATATTGTAAATGCACAAACAGTAATATCTCCACATTGCACGGTGCAATTCTGAAATTTTTAGCTTTTTCCTGTTAATCCTAGCATGATAAAGAAGATTCAAAGAGAGTGAGATGCCAGCTCCTTTCATTCAGTCATTAGCTTCAAACATTTCTGGTATATGAAAAACATGTTTTTCAATGGCAAAAATCAATGAATATTGTAAATGCACAAACAGTAATATCTCCACATTGCACCGTGCAATTCTGAAATTTTTAGCTTTTTCCTGTTAATCCTAGCATGATAAAGAAGATTCAAAGAGAGTGAGATGCCAGCTCCTTTCATTCAGTCAGTAGCTTCAAACATTTCTGGTATATGAAAAACATGTTTTTCAATGGCAAAAATCAATGAATATTGTAAATGCACAAACAGTAATATCTCCACATTGCAAGGTGCAATTCTGAAATTTTTTGCTTTTTCCTGTTAATCCTAGCATGATAAAGAAGATTCAAAGAGAGTGAGATGCCAGCTCCTTTCATTCAGTCAGTAGCTTCAAACATTTCTGGTATATGAAAAACATGTTTTTCAATGGCAAAAATCAATGAATATTGTAAATGCACAAACAGTAATATCTCCACATTGCAAGGTGCAATTCTGACATTTTTTGCTTTTTCCTGCTAATCCTAGCATGATAAAGAAGATTCAAAGAGAGTGAGATGCCAGCTCCTTTCATTCAGTCAGTAGCTTCAAACATTTCTGGTATATGAAAAACATGATTTTCAATGGCAAAAATCAATGAATATTGTAAATGCACAAACAGTAATGACTCCACATTGCAAGGTGCAATTCTGAAATTTTTAGCTTTTTCCTGTTAATCCTAGCATGATAAAGAAGATTCAAAGAGAGTGAGATGCCAGCTCCTTTCATTCAGTCAGTAGCTTCAAACATTTCTGGTATATGAAAAACATGTTTTTCAATGGCAAAAATCAATGAATATTGTAAATGCACAAACAGTAATATCTCCACATTGCAAGGTGCAATTCTGAAATTTTTTGCTTTTTCCTGCTAATCCTAGCATGATAAAGAAGATTCAAAGAGAGTGAGATGCCAGCTCCTTTCATTCAGTCAGTAGCTTCAAACATTTCTGGTATATGAAAAACATGTTTTTCAATGGCAAAAATCAATGAATATTGTAAATGCACAAACAGTAATATCTCCACATTGCACGGTGCAATTCTGAAATTTTTAGCTTTTTCCTGTTAATCCTAGCATGATAAAGAAGATTCAAAGAGAGTGAGATGCCAGCTCCTTTCATTCAGTCAGTAGCTTCAAACATTTCTGGTATATGAAAAACATGTTTTTCAATGGCAAAAATCAATGAATATTGTAAATGCACAAACAGTAATATCTCCACATTGCAAGGTGCAATTCTGAAATTTTTTGCTTTTTCCTGTTAATCCTAGCATGATAAAGAAGATTCAAAGAGAGTGAGATGCCAGCTCCTTTCATTCAGTCAGTAGCTTCAAACATTTCTGGTATATGAAAAACATGTTTTTCAATGGCAAAAATCAATGAATATTGTAAATGCACAAACAGTAATATCTCCACATTGCAAGGTGCAATTCTGAAATTTTTTGCTTTTTCCTGCTAATCCTAGCATGATAAAGAAGATTCAAAGAGAGTGAGATGCCAGCTCCTTTCATTCAGTCAGTAGCTTCAAACATTTCTGGTATATGAAAAACATGTTTTTCAATGGCAAAAATCAATGAATATTGTAAATGCACAAACAGTAATATCTTCACATTGCACGGTGCAATTCTGAAATTTTTAGCTTTTTCCTGTTAATCCTAGCATGATAAAAAAGATTCAAAGAGAGTGAGATGCCAGCTCCTTTCATTCAGTCAGTAGCTTCAAACATTTCTGGTATATGAAAAACATGTTTTTCAATGGCAAAAATCAATGAATATTGTAAATGCACAAACAGTAATATCTCCACATTGCACGGTGCAATTCTGAAATTTTTAGCTTTTTCCTGTTAATCCTAGCATGATAAAGAAGATTCAAAGAGAGTGAGATGCCAGCTCCTTTCATTCAGTCAGTAGCTTCAAACATTTCTGGTATATGAAAAACATGTTTTTCAATGGCAAAAATCAATGAATATTGTAAATGCACAAACAGTAATATCTCCACATTGCACCGTGCAATTCTGAAATTTTTAGCTTTTTCCTGTTAATCCTAGCATGATAAAGAAGATTCAAAGAGAGTGAGATGCCAGCTCCTTTCATTCAGTCAGTAGCTTCAAACATTTCTGGTATATGAAAAACATGTTTTTCAATGGCAAAAATCAATGAATATTGTAATTGCACAAACAGTAATATCTCCACATTGCAAGGTGCAATTCTGAAATTTTTTGCTTTTTCCTGTTAATCCTAGCATGATAAAGAAGATTCAAAGAGAGTGAGATGCCAGCTCCTTTCATTCAGTCAGTAGCTTCAAACATTTCTGGTATATGAAAAACATGTTTTTCAATGGCAAAAATCAATGAATATTGTAAATGCACAAACAGTAATATCTCCACATTGCAAGGTGCAATTCTGAAATTTTTTGCTTTTTCCTGCTAATCCTAGCATGATAAAGAAGATTCAAAGAGAGTGAGATGCCAGCTCCTTTCATTCAGTCAGTAGCTTCAAACATTTCTGGTATATGAAAAACATGTTTTTCAATGGCAAAAATCAATGAATATTGTAAATGCACAAACAGTAATATCTCCACATTGCACGGTGCAATTCTGAAATTTTTAGCTTTTTCCTGTTAATCCTAGCATGATAAAGAAGATTCAAAGAGAGTGAGATGCCAGCTCCTTTCATTCAGTCAGTAGCTTCAAACATTTCTGGTATATGAAAAACATGTTTTTCAATGGCAAAAATCAATGAATATTGTAAATGCACAAACAGTAATATCTCCACATTGCAAGGTGCAATTCTGAAATTTTTTGCTTTTTCCTGCTAATCCTAGCATGATTAAGAAGATTCAAAGAGAGTGAGATGCCAGCTCCTTTCATTCAGTCAGAAGCTTCAAACATTTCTGGTATATGAAAAACATGTTTTTCAATGGCAAAAATCAATGAATATTGTAAATGCACAAGCAGTAATATCTCCACATTGCACGGTGCAATTCTGAAATTTTTAGCTTTTTCCTGTTAATCCTAGCATGATAAAGAAGATTCAAAGAGAGTGAGATGCCAGCTCCTTTCATTCAGTCAGTAGCTTCAAACATTTCTGGTATATGAAAAACATGTTTTTCAATGGCAAAAATCAATGAATATTGTAAATGCACAAACAGTAATATCTCCACATTGCAAGGTGCAATTCTGAAATTTTTTGCTTTTTCCTGCTAATCCTAGCATGATAAAGAAAATTCAAAGAGAGTGAGATGCCAGCTCCTTTCATTCAGTCAGTAGCTTCAAACATTTCTGGTATATGAAAAACATGTTTTTCAATGGCAAAAATCAATGAATATTGTAAATGCACAAACAGTAATATCTCCACATTGCAAGGTGCAATTCTGAAATTTTTTGCTTTTTCCTGTTAATCCTAGCATGATAAAGAAGATTCAAAGAGAGTGAGATGCCAGCTCCTTTCATTCAGTCAGTAGCTTCAAACATTTCTGGTATATGAAAAACATGTTTTTCAATGGCAAAAATCAATGAATATTGTAAATGCACAAACAGTAATATCTCCACATTGCAAGGTGCAATTCTGAAATTTTTTGCTTTTTCCTGCTAATCCTAGCATGATAAAGAAGATTCAAAGAGAGTGAGATGCCAGCTCCTTTCATTCAGTCAGTAGCTTCAAACATTTCTGGTATATGAAAAACATGTTTTTCAATGGCAAAAATCAATGAATATTGTAAATGCACAAACAGTAATATCTCCACATTGCAAGGTGCAATTCTGAAATTTTTTGCTTTTTCCTGCTAATCCTAGCATGATAAAGAAGATTCAAAGAGAGTGAGATGCCAGCTCCTTTCATTCAGTCAGTAGCTTAAAACATTTCTGGTATATGAAAAACATGTTTTTCAATGGCAAAAATCAATGAATATTGTAAATGCACAAACAGTAATATCTCCACATTGCACGGTGCAATTCTGAAATTTTTAGCTTTTTCCTGTTAATCCTAGCATGATAAAGAAGATTCAAAGAGAGTGAGATGCCAGCTCCTTTCATTCAGTCAGTAGCTTCAAACATTTCTGGTATATGAAAAACATGTTTTTCAATGGCAAAAATCAATGAATATTGTAAATGCACAAACAGTAATATCTCCACATTGCAAGGTGCAATTCTGAAATTTTTTGCTTTTTCCTGCTAATCCTAGCATGATAAAGAAGATTCAAAGAGAGTGAGATGCCAGCTCCTTTCATTCAGTCAGTAGCTTCAAACATTTCTGGTATATGAAAAACATGTTTTTCAATGGCAAAAATCAATGAATATTGTAAATGCACAAACAGTAATATCTCCACATTGCACGATGCAATTCTGAAATTTTTAGCTTTTTCCTGCTAATCCTAGCATGATAAAGAAGATTCAAAGAGAGTGAGATGCCAGCTCCTTTCATTCAGTCAGTAGCTTCAAACATTTCTGGTATATGAAAAACATGTTTTTCAATGGCAAAAATCAATGAATATTGTAAATGCACAAACAGTAATATCTCCACATTGCAAGGTGCAATTCTGAAATTTTTTGCTTTTTCCTGCTAATCCTAGCATGATAAAGAAGATTCAAAGAGAGTGAGATGCCAGCTCCTTTCATTCAGTCAGTAGCTTCAAACATTTCTGGTATATGAAAAACATGTTTTTCAATGGCAAAAATCAATGAATATTGTAAATGCACAAACAGTAATATCTCCACATTGCACGGTGCAATTCTGAAATTTTTAGCTTTTTCCTGTTAATCCTAGCATGATAAAAAAGATTCAAAGAGAGTGAGATGCCAGCTCCTTTCATTCAGTCAGTAGCTTCAAACATTTCTGGTATATGAAAAACATGTTTTTCAATGGCAAAAATCAATGAATATTGTAAATGCACAAACAGTAATATCTCCACATTGCACGGTGCAATTCTGAAATTTTTAGCTTTTTCCTGTTAATCCTAGCATGATAAAGAAGATTCAAAGAGAGTGAGATGCCAGCTCCTTTCATTCAGTCATTAGCTTCAAACATTTCTGGTATATGAAAAACATGTTTTTCAATGGCAAAAATCAATGAATATTGTAAATGCACAAACAGTAATATCTCCACATTGCACCGTGCAATTCTGAAATTTTTAGCTTTTTCCTGTTAATCCTAGCATGATAAAGAAGATTCAAAGAGAGTGAGATGCCAGCTCCTTTCATTCAGTCAGTAGCTTCAAACATTTCTGGTATATGAAAAACATGTTTTTCAATGGCAAAAATCAATGAATATTGTAAATGCACAAACAGTAATATCTCCACATTGCAAGGTGCAATTCTGAAATTTTTTGCTTTTTCCTGTTAATCCTAGCATGATAAAGAAGATTCAAAGAGAGTGAGATGCCAGCTCCTTTCATTCAGTCAGTAGCTTCAAACATTTCTGGTATATGAAAAACATGTTTTTCAATGGCAAAAATCAATGAATATTGTAAATGCACAAACAGTAATATCTCCACATTGCAAGGTGCAATTCTGACATTTTTTGCTTTTTCCTGCTAATCCTAGCATGATAAAGAAGATTCAAAGAGAGTGAGATGCCAGCTCCTTTCATTCAGTCAGTAGCTTCAAACATTTCTGGTATATGAAAAACATGATTTTCAATGGCAAAAATCAATGAATATTGTAAATGCACAAACAGTAATGACTCCACATTGCAAGGTGCAATTCTGAAATTTTTAGCTTTTTCCTGTTAATCCTAGCATGATAAAGAAGATTCAAAGAGAGTGAGATGCCAGCTCCTTTCATTCAGTCAGTAGCTTCAAACATTTCTGGTATATGAAAAACATGTTTTTCAATGGCAAAAATCAATGAATATTGTAAATGCACAAACAGTAATATCTCCACATTGCAAGGTGCAATTCTGAAATTTTTTGCTTTTTCCTGCTAATCCTAGCATGATAAAGAAGATTCAAAGAGAGTGAGATGCCAGCTCCTTTCATTCAGTCAGTAGCTTCAAACATTTCTGGTATATGAAAAACATGTTTTTCAATGGCAAAAATCAATGAATATTGTAAATGCACAAACAGTAATATCTCCACATTGCACGGTGCAATTCTGAAATTTTTAGCTTTTTCCTGTTAATCCTAGCATGATAAAGAAGATTCAAAGAGAGTGAGATGCCAGCTCCTTTCATTCAGTCAGTAGCTTCAAACATTTCTGGTATATGAAAAACATGTTTTTCAATGGCAAAAATCAATGAATATTGTAAATGCACAAACAGTAATATCTCCACATTGCAAGGTGCAATTCTGAAATTTTTTGCTTTTTCCTGCTAATCCTAGCATGATAAAGAAGATTCAAAGAGAGTGAGATGCCAGCTCCTTTCATTCAGTCAGTAGCTTCAAACATTTCTGGTATATGAAAAACGTTTTTCAATGGCAAAAATCAATGAATATTGTAAATGCACAAACAGTAATATCTCCACATTGCAAGGTGCAATTCTGAAATTTTTTGCTTTTTCCTGCTAATCCTAGCATGATAAAGAAGATTCAAAGAGAGTGAGATGCCAGCTCCTTTCATTCAGTCAGTAGCTTCAAACATTTCTGGTATATGAAAAACATGTTTTTCAATGGCAAAAATCAATGAATATTGTAAATGCACAAACAGTAATATCTCCACATTGCACCGTGCAATTCTGAAATTTTTAGCTTTTTCCTGTTAATCCTAGCATGATAAAGAAGATTCAAAGAGAGTGAGATGCCAGCTCCTTTCATTCAGTCAGTAGCTTCAAACATTTCTGGTATATGAAAAACATGTTTTTCAATGGCAAAAATCAATGAATATTGTAAATGCACAAACAGTAATATCTCCACATTGCAAGGTGCAATTCTGAAATTTTTTGCTTTTTCCTGTTAATCCTAGCATGATAAAGAAGATTCAAAGAGAGTGAGATGCCAGCTCCTTTCATTCAGTCAGTAGCTTCAAACATTTCTGGTATATGAAAAACATGTTTTTCAATGGCAAAAATCAATGAATATTGTAAATGCACAAACAGTAATATCTCCACATTGCAAGGTGCAATTCTGAAATTTTTTGCTTTTTCCTGCTAATCCTAGCATGATAAAGAAGATTCAAAGAGAGTGAGATGCCAGCTCCTTTCATTCAGTCAGTAGCTTCAAACATTTCTGGTATATGAAAAACATGTTTTTCAATGGCAAAAATCAATGAATATTGTAAATGCACAAACAGTAATATCTCCACATTGCACGGTGCAATTCTGAAATTTTTAGCTTTTTCCTGTTAATCCTAGCATGATAAAAAAGATTCAAAGAGAGTGAGATGCCAGCTCCTTTCATTCAGTCAGTAGCTTCAAACATTTCTGGTATATGAAAAACGTTTTTCAATGGCAAAAATCAATGAATATTGTAAATGCACAAACAGTAATATCTCCACATTGCACGGTGCAATTCTGAAATTTTTAGCTTTTTCCTGTTAATCCTAGCATGATAAAGAAGATTCAAAGAGAGTGAGATGCCAGCTCCTTTCATTCAGTCATTAGCTTCAAACATTTCTGGTATATGAAAAACATGTTTTTCAATGGCAAAAATCAATGAATATTGTAAATGCACAAACAGTAATATCTCCACATTGCACCGTGCAATTCTGAAATTTTTAGCTTTTTCCTGTTAATCCTAGCATGATAAAGAAGATTCAAAGAGAGTGAGATGCCAGCTCCTTTCATTCAGTCAGTAGCTTCAAACATTTCTGGTATATGAAAAACATGTTTTTCAATGGCAAAAATCAATGAATATTGTAAATGCACAAACAGTAATATCTCCACATTGCAAGGTGCAATTCTGAAATTTTTTGCTTTTTCCTGTTAATCCTAGCATGATAAAGAAGATTCAAAGAGAGTGAGATGCCAGCTCCTTTCATTCAGTCAGTAGCTTCAAACATTTCTGGTATATGAAAAACATGTTTTTCAATGGCAAAAATCAATGAATATTGTAAATGCACAAACAGTAATATCTCCACATTGCAAGGTGCAATTCTGACATTTTTTGCTTTTTCCTGCTAATCCTAGCATGATAAAGAAGATTCAAAGAGAGTGAGATGCCAGCTCCTTTCATTCAGTCAGTAGCTTCAAACATTTCTGGTATATGAAAAACATGATTTTCAATGGCAAAAATCAATGAATATTGTAAATGCACAAACAGTAATGACTCCACATTGCAAGGTGCAATTCTGAAATTTTTAGCTTTTTCTGTTAATCCTAGCATGATAAAGAAGATTCAAAGAGAGTGAGATGCCAGCTCCTTTCATTCAGTCAGTAGCTTCAAACATTTCTGGTATATGAAAAACATGTTTTTCAATGGCAAAAATCAATGAATATTGTAAATGCACAAACAGTAATATCTCCACATTGCAAGGTGCAATTCTGAAATTTTTTGCTTTTTCCTGCTAATCCTAGCATGATAAAGAAGATTCAAAGAGAGTGAGATGCCAGCTCCTTTCATTCAGTCAGTAGCTTCAAACATTTCTGGTATATGAAAAACATGTTTTTCAATGGCAAAAATCAATGAATATTGTAAATGCACAAACAGTAATATCTCCACATTGCACGGTGCAATTCTGAAATTTTTAGCTTTTTCCTGTTAATCCTAGCATGATAAAGAAGATTCAAAGAGAGTGAGATGCCAGCTCCTTTCATTCAGTCAGTAGCTTCAAACATTTCTGGTATATGAAAAACATGTTTTTCAATGGCAAAAATCAATGAATATTGTAAATGCACAAACAGTAATATCTCCACATTGCAAGGTGCAATTCTGAAATTTTTTGCTTTTTCCTGTTAATCCTAGCATGATAAAGAAGATTCAAAGAGAGTGAGATGCCAGCTCCTTTCATTCAGTCAGTAGCTTCAAACATTTCTGGTATATGAAAAACATGTTTTTCAATGGCAAAAATCAATGAATATTGTAAATGCACAAACAGTAATATCTCCACATTGCAAGGTGCAATTCTGAAATTTTTTGCTTTTTCCTGCTAATCCTAGCATGATAAAGAAGATTCAAGAGAGTGAGATGCCAGCTCCTTTCATTCAGTCAGTAGCTTCAAACATTTCTGGTATATGAAAAACATGTTTTTCAATGGCAAAAATCAATGAATATTGTAAATGCACAAACAGTAATATCTTCACATTGCACGGTGCAATTCTGAAATTTTTAGCTTTTTCCTGTTAATCCTAGCATGATAAAAAAGATTCAAAGAGAGTGAGATGCCAGCTCCTTTCATTCAGTCAGTAGCTTCAAACATTTCTGGTATATGAAAAACATGTTTTTCAATGGCAAAAATCAATGAATATTGTAAATGCACAAACAGTAATATCTCCACATTGCACGGTGCAATTCTGAAATTTTTAGCTTTTTCCTGTTAATCCTAGCATGATAAAGAAGATTCAAAGAGAGTGAGATGCCAGCTCCTTTCATTCAGTCAGTAGCTTCAAACATTTCTGGTATATGAAAAACATGTTTTTCAATGGCAAAAATCAATGAATATTGTAAATGCACAAACAGTAATATCTCCACATTGCACCGTGCAATTCTGAAATTTTTAGCTTTTTCCTGTTAATCCTAGCATGATAAAGAAGATTCAAAGAGAGTGAGATGCCAGCTCCTTTCATTCAGTCAGTAGCTTCAAACATTTCTGGTATATGAAAAACATGTTTTTCAATGGCAAAAATCAATGAATATTGTAAATGCACAAACAGTAATATCTCCACATTGCAAGGTGCAATTCTGAAATTTTTTGCTTTTTCCTGTTAATCCTAGCATGATAAAGAAGATTCAAAGAGAGTGAGATGCCAGCTCCTTTCATTCAGTCAGTAGCTTCAAACATTTCTGGTATATGAAAAACATGTTTTTCAATGGCAAAAATCAATGAATATTGTAAATGCACAAACAGTAATATCTCCACATTGCAAGGTGCAATTCTGAAATTTTTTGCTTTTTCCTGCTAATCCTAGCATGATAAAGAAGATTCAAAGAGAGTGAGATGCCAGCTCCTTTCATTCAGTCAGTAGCTTCAAACATTTCTGGTATATGAAAAACATGTTTTTCAATGGCAAAAATCAATGAATATTGTAAATGCACAAACAGTAATATCTCCACATTGCACGGTGCAATTCTGAAATTTTTAGCTTTTTCCTGTTAATCCTAGCATGATAAAGAAGATTCAAAGAGAGTGAGATGCCAGCTCCTTTCATTCAGTCAGTAGCTTCAAACATTTCTGGTATATGAAAAACATGTTTTTCAATGGCAAAAATCAATGAATATTGTAAATGCACAAACAGTAATATCTCCACATTGCAAGGTGCAATTCTGAAATTTTTTGCTTTTTCCTGCTAATCCTAGCATGATAAAGAAGATTCAAAGAGAGTGAGATGCCAGCTCCTTTCATTCAGTCAGAAGCTTCAAACATTTCTGGTATATGAAAAACATGTTTTTCAATGGCAAAAATCAATGAATATTGTAAATGCACAAGCAGTAATATCTCCACATTGCACGGTGCAATTCTGAAATTTTTAGCTTTTTCCTGTTAATCCTAGCATGATAAAGAAGATTCAAAGAGAGTGAGATGCCAGCTCCTTTCATTCAGTCAGTAGCTTCAAACATTTCTGGTATATGAAAAACATGTTTTTCAATGGCAAAAATCAATGAATATTGTAAATGCACAAACAGTAATATCTCCACATTGCAAGGTGCAATTCTGAAATTTTTTGCTTTTTCCTGCTAATCCTAGCATGATAAAGAAAATTCAAAGAGAGTGAGATGCCAGCTCCTTTCATTCAGTCAGTAGCTTCAAACATTTCTGGTATATGAAAAACATGTTTTTCAATGGCAAAAATCAATGAATATTGTAAATGCACAAACAGTAATATCTCCACATTGCAAGGTGCAATTCTGAAATTTTTTGCTTTTTCCTGTTAATCCTAGCATGATAAAGAAGATTCAAAGAGAGTGAGATGCCAGCTCCTTTCATTCAGTCAGTAGCTTCAAACATTTCTGGTATATGAAAAACATGTTTTTCAATGGCAAAAATCAATGAATATTGTAAATGCACAAACAGTAATATCTCCACATTGCAAGGTGCAATTCTGAAATTTTTTGCTTTTTCCTGCTAATCCTAGCATGATAAAGAAGATTCAAAGAGAGTGAGATGCCAGCTCCTTTCATTCAGTCAGTAGCTTCAAACATTTCTGGTATATGAAAAACATGTTTTTCAATGGCAAAAATCAATGAATATTGTAAATGCACAAACAGTAATATCTCCACATTGCAAGGTGCAATTCTGAAATTTTTTGCTTTTTCCTGCTAATCCTAGCATGATAAAGAAGATTCAAAGAGAGTGAGATGCCAGCTCCTTTCATTCAGTCAGTAGCTTCAAACATTTCTGGTATATGAAAAACATGTTTTTCAATGGCAAAAATCAATGAATATTGTAAATGCACAAACAGTAATATCTCCACATTGCACGGTGCAATTCTGAAATTTTAGCTTTTTCCTGCTAATCCTAGCATGATAAAGAAGATTCAAAGAGAGTGAGATGCCAGCTCCTTTCATTCAGTCAGTAGCTTCAAACATTTCTGGTATATGAAAAACATGTTTTTCAATGGCAAAAATCAATGAATATTGTAAATGCACAAACAGTAATATCTCCACATTGCAAGGTGCAATTCTGAAATTTTTTGCTTTTTCCTGCTAATCCTAGCATGATAAAGAAGATTCAAAGAGAGTGAGATGCCAGCTCCTTTCATTCAGTCAGTAGCTTCAAACATTTCTGGTATATGAAAAACATGTTTTTCAATGGCAAAAATCAATGAATATTGTAAATGCACAAACAGTAATATCTCCACATTGCACGATGCAATTCTGAAATTTTTAGCTTTTTCCTGCTAATCCTAGCATGATAAAGAAGATTCAAAGAGAGTGAGATGCCAGCTCCTTTCATTCAGTCAGTAGCTTCAAACATTTCTGGTATATGAAAAACATGTTTTTCAATGGCAAAAATCAATGAATATTGTAAATGCACAAACAGTAATATCTCCACATTGCAAGGTGCAATTCTGAAATTTTTTGCTTTTTCCTGCTAATCCTAGGATGATAAAGAAGATTCAAAGAGAGTGAGATGCCAGCTCCTTTCATTCAGTCAGTAGCTTCAAACATTTCTGGTATATGAAAAACATGTTTTTCAATGGCAAAAATCAATGAATATTGTAAATGCACAAACAGTAATATCTCCACATTGCACGGTGCAATTCTGAAATTTTTAGCTTTTTCCTGTTAATCCTAGCATGATAAAGAAGATTCAAAGAGAGTGAGATGCCAGCTCCTTTCATTCAGTCAGTAGCTTCAAACATTTCTGGTATATGAAAAACATGTTTTTCAATGGCAAAAATCAATGAATATTGTAAATGCACAAACAGTAATATCTCCACATTGCAAGGTGCAATTCTGAAATTTTTTGCTTTTTCCTGCTAATCCTAGCATGATTAAGAAGATTCAAAGAGAGTGAGATGCCAGCTCCTTTCATTCAGTCAGAAGCTTCAAACATTTCTGGTATATGAAAAACATGTTTTTCAATGGCAAAAATCAATGAATATTGTAAATGCACAAACAGTAATATCTCCACATTGCACGGTGCAATTCTGAAATTTTTAGCTTTTTCCTGTTAATCCTAGCATGATAAAGAAGATTCAAAGAGAGTGAGATGCCAGCTCCTTTCATTCAGTCAGTAGCTTCAAACATTTCTGGTATATGAAAAACATGTTTTTCAATGGCAAAAATCAATGAATATTGTAAATGCACAAACAGTAATATCTCCACATTGCAAGGTGCAATTCTGAAATTTTTTGCTTTTTCCTGCTAATCCTAGCATGATAAAGAAGATTCAAAGAGAGTGAGATGCCAGCTCCTTTCATTCAGTCAGTAGCTTCAAACATTTCTGGTATATGAAAAACATGTTTTTCAATGGCAAAAATCAATGAATATTGTAAATGCACAAACAGTAATATCTCCACATTGCAAGGTGCAATTCTGAAATTTTTTGCTTTTTCCTGCTAATCCTAGCATGATAAAGAAGATTCAAAGAGAGTGAGATGCCAGCTCCTTTCATTCAGTCAGTAGCTTAAAACATTTCTGGTATATGAAAAACATGTTTTTCAATGGCAAAAATCAATGAATATTGTAAATGCACAAACAGTAATATCTCCACATTGCACGGTGCAATTCTGAAATTTTTAGCTTTTTCCTGTTAATCCTAGCATGATAAAGAAGATTCAAAGAGAGTGAGATGCCAGCTCCTTTCATTCAGTCAGTAGCTTCAAACATTTCTGGTATATGAAAAACATGTTTTTCAATGGCAAAAATCAATGAATATTGTAAATGCACAAACAGTAATATCTCCACATTGCAAGGTGCAATTCTGAAATTTTTTGCTTTTTCCTGCTAATCCTAGCATGATAAAGAAGATTCAAAGAGAGTGAGATGCCAGCTCCTTTCATTCAGTCAGTAGCTTCAAACATTTCTGGTATATGAAAAACATGTTTTTCAATGGCAAAAATCAATGAATATTGTAAATGCACAAACAGTAATATCTCCACATTGCACGATGCAATTCTGAAATTTTTAGCTTTTTCCTGCTAATCCTAGCATGATAAAGAAGATTCAAAGAGAGTGAGATGCCAGCTCCTTTCATTCAGTCAGTAGCTTCAAACATTTCTGGTATATGAAAAACATGTTTTTCAATGGCAAAAATCAATGAATATTGTAAATGCACAAACAGTAATATCTCCACATTGCAAGGTGCAATTCTGAAATTTTTTGCTTTTTCCTGCTAATCCTAGCATGATAAAGAAGATTCAAAGAGAGTGAGATGCCAGCTCCTTTCATTCAGTCAGTAGCTTCAAACATTTCTGGTATATGAAAAACATGTTTTTCAATGGCAAAAATCAATGAATATTGTAAATGCACAAACAGTAATATCTCCACATTGCACGGTGCAATTCTGAAATTTTTAGCTTTTTCCTGTTAATCCTAGCATGATAAAGAAGATTCAAAGAGAGTGAGATGCCAGCTCCTTTCATTCAGTCAGTAGCTTCAAACATTTCTGGTATATGAAAAACATGTTTTTCAATGGCAAAAATCAATGAATATTGTAAATGCACAAACAGTAATATCTCCACATTGCAAGGTGCAATTCTGAAATTTTTTGCTTTTTCCTGCTAATCCTAGCATGATTAAGAAGATTCAAAGAGAGTGAGATG
>NW_027370828.1:0-33041 GCF_046119375.1 Phyllobates terribilis
TGACTGAATGAAAGGAGCTGGCATCTCACTCTCTTTGAATCTTCTTTATCATGCTAGGATTAACAGGAAAAAGCTAAAAATTTCAGAATTGCACCGTGCAATGTTGAGATATTACTGTTTGTGCATTTACAATATTCATTGATTTTTGCCATTGAAAAACATGTTTTTCATATACCAGAAATGTTTGAAGCTACTGACTGAATGAAAGGAGCTGGCATCTCACTCTCTTTGAATCTTCTTTATCATGCTAGGATTAGCAGGAAAAAGCAAAAAATTTCAGAATTGCACCTTGCAATGTGGAGATATTACTGTTTGTGCATTTACAATATTCATTAATTTTTGCCATTGAAAAACATGTTTTTCATATACCAGAAATGTTTGAAGCTACTGACTGAATGAAAGGAGCTGGCATCTCACTCTCTTTGAATCTTCTTTATCATGCTAGGATTAACAGGAAAAAGCTAAAAATTTCAGAATTGCACCGTGCAATGTGGAGATATTACTGTTTGTGCATTTACAATATTCATTGATTTTTGCCATTGAAAAACATGTTTTTCATATACCAGAAATGTTTGAAGCTACTGACTGAATGAAAGGAGCTGGCATCTCACTCTCTTTGAATCTTCTTTATCATGCTAGGATTAGCAGGAAAAAGCAAAAAATTTCAGAATTGCACCTTGCAATGTGGAGATATTACTGTTTGTGCATTTACAATATTCATTGATTTTTGCCATTGAAAAACATGTTTTTCATATACCAGAAATGTTTGAAGCTACTGACTGAATGAAAGGAGCTGGCATCTCACTCTCTTTGAATCTTCTTTATCATGCTAGGATTAGCAGGAAAAAGCAAAAAATTTCAGAATTGCACCTTGCAATGTGGAGATATTACTGTTTGTGCATTTACAATATTCATTGATTTTTGCCATTGAAAAACATGTTTTTCATATACCAGAAATGTTTGAAGCTACTGACTGAATGAAAGGAGCTGGCATCTCACTCTCTTTGAATCTTCTTTATCATGCTAGGATTAACAGGAAAAAGCTAAAAATTTCAGAATTGCACCGTGCAATGTGGAGATATTACTGTTTGTGCATTTACAATATTCATTGATTTTTGCCATTGAAAAACATGTTTTTCATATACCAGAAATGTTTGAAGCTACTGACTGAATGAAAGGAGCTGGCATCTCACTCTCTTTGAATCTTCTTTATCATGCTAGGATTAACAGGAAAAAGCTAAAAATTTCAGAATTGCACCGTGCAATGTGGAGATATTACTGTTTGTGCATTTACAATATTCATTGATTTTTGCCATTGAAAAACATGTTTTCATATACCAGAAATGTTTGAAACTACTGACTGAATGAAAGGAGCTGGCATCTCACTCTCTTTGAATCTTCTTTATCATGCTAGGATTAGCAGGAAAAAGCAAAAAATTTCAGAATTGCACCTTGCAATGTGGAGATATTACTGTTTATGCATTTACAATATTCATTGATTTTTGCCATTGAAAAACATGTTTTTCATATACCAGAAATGTTTGAAGCTACTGACTGAATGAAAGGAGCTGGCATCTCACTCTCTTTGAATCTTCTTTATCATGCTAGGATTAGCAGGAAAAAGCAAAAAATTTCAGAATTGCACCTTGCAATGTGGAGATATTACTGTTTGTGCATTTACAATATTCATTGATTTTTGCCATTGAAAAACATGTTTTTCATATACCAGAAATGTTTGAAGCTACTGACTGAATGAAAGGAGCTGGCATCTCACTCTCTTTGAATCTTCTTTATCATGCTAGGATTAACAGGAAAAAGCTAAAAATTTCAGAATTGCACCGTGCAATGTGGAGATATTACTGTTTGTGCATTTACAATATTCATTGATTTTTGCCATTGAAAAACATGTTTTTCATATACCAGAAATGTTTGAAGCTACTGACTGAATGAAAGGAGCTGGCATCTCACTCTCTTTGAATCTTCTTTATCATGCTAGGATTAACAGGAAAAAGCTAAAAATTTCAGAATTGCACCGTGCAATGTGGAGATATTACTGTTTGTGCATTTACAATATTCATTGATTTTTGCCATTGAAAAACATGTTTTTCATATACCAGAAATGTTTGAAACTACTGACTGAATGAAAGGAGCTGGCATCTCACTCTCTTTGAATCTTCTTTATCATGCTAGGATTAGCAGGAAAAAGCAAAAAATTTCAGAATTGCACCTTGCAATGTGGAGATATTACTGTTTATGCATTTACAATATTCATTGATTTTTGCCATTGAAAAACATGTTTTTCATATACCAGAAATGTTTGAAGCTACTGACTGAATGAAAGGAGCTGGCATCTCACTCTGAATCTTCTTTATCATGCTAGGATTAACAGGAAAAAGCTAAAAATTTCAGAATTGCACCGTGCAATGTTGAGATATTACTGTTTGTGCATTTACAATATTCATTGATTTTTGCCATTGAAAAACATGTTTTTCATATACCAGAAATGTTTGAAGCTACTGACTGAATGAAAGGAGCTGGCATCTCACTCTCTTTGAATCTTCTTTATCATGCTAGGATTAGCAGGAAAAAGCAAAAAATTTCAGAATTGCACCTTGCAATGTGGAGATATTACTGTTTGTGCATTTACAATATTCATTAATTTTTGCCATTGAAAAACATGTTTTTCATATACCAGAAATGTTTGAAGCTACTGACTGAATGAAAGGAGCTGGCATCTCACTCTCTTTGAATCTTCTTTATCATGCTAGGATTAACAGGAAAAAGCTAAAAATTTCAGAATTGCACCGTGCAATGTGGAGATATTACTGTTTGTGCATTTACAATATTCATTGATTTTTGCCATTGAAAAACATGTTTTTCATATACCAGAAATGTTTGAAGCTACTGACTGAAAGGAGCTGGCATCTCACTCTCTTTGTTTTACCATATTTTTTTATTTTTAATAAACAATTTAACAGGGGAATAACAATCGTAGCATAAAAATAGTGACAAAAGAATATTCGTAATAAGGGATAAATTCTGAGGGAAGGGGAAAGGGAAAGGGTACAAACGGGAATGGATAAGCAGGAAAGATGGGAGAAATTTGTTCGTCAAATAGTATATACGATAGTACATAAACTTGAACAATATAAACACACATTACTATCATTAGCAAAAATTAAGCATATTAATGAGCTAAGCATGACACACATTAAGATGTTCCAGCATTATGAGAGGGTTGAGGGAACTTAGTGAGCCAAATATCCCACTTCCTAGAGAATTTAAGTAAGTTATTGTTGATAAGGGCAAATCTGAGTTCAAATATTCTATGGAGATTCATCTTATCAACTAAGTCCTCCAAAGTGGGGACATGTGACTTTCTCCAATAAAAAGCCAATGCGTTCTTACATACTAAGAATAAGTGAATCACCAAAGATCTTTCAAACGACTTATATGATTCGAGATCCAAGGATAGTAAAGCCATTTGAGGGGTCAATACTAAAGGTCTGCCTAAAAGATCATCTACCAAAGAAGAGATCTGAGCCCATAGATTCCGGATTTTAGGGCAGCTCCAAAAGAGATGTAAAAGATCTCCCCTAAGGCCGCACTCCCTCCAACAAAGGGGAGAGTTGCTGGGCTTTATATGGTGGAGCCTGATTGGAGTGTAATACCATCTGGTTAGAATTTTGAAGTAGGCCTCTTGTAAGGGCATAGATATATTAGAGGCTTGAGAAAAAAGAACAGCACTCTCCCATTGATCGGATTGGAAGTTGAATTTTAGGTCTTTTTCCCAACGTATCATGTAGAGGTGTTTTTGGAAGGAAAGATCATTATTGAAGCTGTTATATATGTGTCTCAGGCTCCAAAAAATTTTGTGGGATGGGTTGCTTAACAGGTTCACCGAGGTTTCAGAAACAATAAGTTTACCAGAAGTAAATTCCAGAATAATGCTCTTTAAATGAGAGTATAAAAAGAAATCAGAAGAAGGTAAGTTGAATCTTTTTTTAAGAATTTGGAAAGGAATAAAGGCAGAAGCTTCATAAAAGTCTCCAATTTTCCTTAACCCTTTATTGTCCCACTGATCTGGAATGGAAGAGTTATACAGATCAGCAACAAAACCAATTGGAAAATTTTTGACAAAAGAAAACTTATCCATATCAGAATCTCTTAGGGGACTCTTTTTCTTTCTTTTGGCGATTTTTTTCCAGGCGTCAATAATCGCCTGGAAAATAGGATGGGAAGAATCATGAGTGCACTGTTTAAAGAGATGCCTAAGTAACAATTCACGGGGAGAAGAGCCATTATTTAAAAAGGTCTCCAGAGTCATCCAAGCTGGGGGACTGTCAGAATTAAACCAATTACTGCTCTGTTTGATGAGGTTAGCCAAATAGTAAGCGGAAATATTAGGGTGGCTCAGACCTCCGTTACATTTATTCTTGTACAATATATCTGCAGATATCCTCGCACGTTTATTATCCCAGACATAGGAATTAATCTGATTTTGAATTTTTTGAATAAAGATGTGAGAAATAGTCAAAGGTAAGTTGCGGAAAAAATACAAGATTTTGGGTAGAACAAACATCTTAATAGAGAGGACTCTACCCCACCATGACAAGTCTCTTTTCAAAAAATCCATCAAATCTCTGCGGACGATATCCTCAATCAGAACCAGGTTGTCAGAAATTGTTGAGTTAATAGTTTTACCAATACTGATCCCCAAATAAGTCAGATTGCGTTTAGCCAAACCGAAGGAAAATCTCGAGTGTAAAACCTCTCTCGTCTGGCGGTCCAGATTAATGTTTAAAAGTTTAGACTTCTCATTATTGATCTTAAAATAAGAAATCTGAGAGAATAGTTCTAGAACCTTCGAAACTTCCGCAACCGAATTTACTGGGTCCAGCAAGGAAAGCATAACATCATCTGCAAAGAGGCCAATTTTAAATTCTCGAGATGGGGTAGAAATCCCCCTAATGTCAGTGTTTTCTCTAATCCTCTGTGCCAAAGGCTCCATAGCCAAGACAAAGAGAAGGGGGGAAAGTGGGCAACCCTGTCTAGTACCATTTGTGATAGGGATTGGGTTTGAGAGATAATTGTTAACATAAATTTTTGCTTGGGGGTTAGAATAGAGGGCCATAATTGAAGAGAGAAATTTGTTATCAAAACCGAATTTAATAAGGGTGAGTTTAAGGTATAGCCAATTTAACCTGTCGAAAGCTTTTTCAGCGTCTAAAGCAAGCAATGAAGTTGGGAGTTTCGCCGTATTTATCACTTTAATAATATTCAGAAGTCTTCTAGAGCCATCAGTTGCTTGCCTCCCACCAACGAAGCCAATCTGATCGTCGTTGATGAGAGATGGGAGAATAGTCGATAAACGATTGGCCAGAATTTTCGAATATATCTTAATATCAGTGTTAATTAGCGAAATGGGCCTATAATTTTTAACATTATCTCTCTCATCCTTAGACTTGGGTATTAGGGTAATGGTGGCTTCCAGCATTTCTGAGGGGAAGGAGCTTATTGAGGAAGCATGATTGAAAATTTTCGTGAGAGGGGAAGAAAGTAGGTCACAAAAAGTTTTATAATACTCATTGATGAACCCATCTGGACCCGGAGCCTTGAAATCTTTAAGTTGCTTTATTGTGTTAATAATTTCAAGGTTAGAAAAAGGCTTATTCAATGACTCGTGATCCAGAGGGCTCAATTTCGGTAGGTTAATGGAGGATAAAAATTTGTTGATTGCATCTGGGTGAGGATGGGGAATTAGAGGGTCAGTTTTGATGTTGTAGAGTTTTTTGTAAAAGTCTGCAAACTGGTTCACTATATCTTTAGGGTGGCAAAACGTTATTCCACTATTGTTTTTTATTTTATCTATTCTATTAATCGCTCTTTTACATTTAACTAGGCGAGCCATAAAGCGGGTAGGTTTATTTAGAGTCGCATAGTAATTAAATTTTGATTTCCGAATAATCGCATCATAGGAGGAAGAAATTTCTGATTTTAGCTCTACCCTTAAATTTGAGAGCTCTTTTTGAATTATTGGGGAAGGGGAAGGAAGATTTATTTGTTCTAGTTCTTTTTCCCTAATCAGTTTTTGAAGAGTATTAATTTTTGTTCTTTTTTCTTTTTTTTCAGATGAGGATATCTGCATTAGTACACCACGAAGGACAGCCTTGTGAGCGCACCAGCTGGAGAAGGGATTAGATAAATCTGGGGTATCGTTTTCCCTAAAATAATCAGAAATAGCTTTTTCAATAATTTTTTTGTTCTTGGGGTTATGAATAAGTGAAGATCTACATTTCCAAAGAAATCCATTTTTAATAAGAGGACCAATATGAATTTCACATGACGTAGGGGCATGATCTGATAAAGACCTAAGGCCTATAGATACGTTAGAAAATTTGGGTAAAGAAAAGACATCAGTTATTATTAAGTCAATTCTAGAGGCCGTTTGGTGCGCATCCGAAAAGTGGGAGAATTCTTTGGAGGTAGTTTGCAGACATCTAAATGTATCAAATAGTTCATTTTTATAAAGCCAATTATTTAACGTCGGGTATAGGTGACGGCTGGGGGAGGAAGAGTCCATATGCCCGTCCGGGACCATGTTGAAGTCTCCTAAAAAAATCAATTCGCCTCTCCTAACCTCTTCAACCTTTCTAAAAACCTTGTTCAAAAAGGGTATTTGCTTTTTATTTGGGGCGTATAAATTAACAACAGTGCACTCATGATTATTCAGTTTACAGAGCAATATATGGAACCTTCCATTGACATCTCTATGCTGATCTAAAAACTCAAATGGGACAGAATCTCTGATCACTGTAGCTACACCGGCTTTTTTCCGGTCGCTAGTGGATTCAAATATATGAGGGTAGCGTTTGTGGGTGAAGGTAGGGTGTTTCCCCTCGGCAAACCTTGTCTCCTGAAGACACGCAACATCAGCACCAAGATGACCCAATTCCTTCCAAAGGGAGAATCTCTTATTGGGACTGTTTAGGCCTCTTACATTATAGGTGATGATCTTGATAGGCATAGGTAAATTGGTAATCAAAGTAAACCAAAGGGAGAGGGGTCAGTTGGTCCAACAAATTCCCAAAAATAAAAATCAACCGACAATCAAAGCTGGAATACAATATCTCTAATATTAATTCAAAGACAGTAATAACAGTAACCAAGTATTCAAAGAAAAAAGAAAAAACGAATCAAAAAATCTCCTGAGGGAACCTTCACCGTAAAGGTTCTCCCTCAGATTGGGGGGAAAAATAATGTGGACAAACCATGAAGGCCAAATGTAAAGAAGAATGATAAATTTATTATAGCATGTTAGGTGAGGTGATAGAATGAGTTTATTTTTAAAGAGGGCTCCCGAGGGAGTAGTGTTTCTCATTTCAGCGGTGGGGTGCCTTTGTAACTTTGTAGGGAATGTCTTTTATAAAATCAAAAAATTTAGGGCCTTCCTCAGGATCTGTAAGAGTAAATGTTTTCCTGTTAAAGAAAATCAGCAACTTTACTGGAAAGCCCCACCTATACGGGATATTCATATCCCTCAGTCTATCTGTGGTCAATTTGTATGACCTTCTCGTATCCATGGTTTCTTTGGAAAAATCTGAGAAGATTTTTAGGTGCGAGAAAGGCTCTGGAAAAGTCCTGTTTTCCCTAATATAGTTCAAGATTCTCTCTTTGGTCGAGAAAAAATGTAACCTAGCTATTACATCCCTAGGAAGATCCGAGGAGATGGAGGTCGGACGAAATAAGCGATGGGCCCTATCAATGATAAGATCCTGCTCAGAAAGGGATGGGATTGTCTTGTGAAATAAGTCTTTGACAAAAGACGAAATATCTGAGGGAGAAACGTCCTCAGATATGCCTCTAATCTTCAAGTTACTTCTTCTACTTCTATCCTCCAAATCCGCAACTTTTAGTCTGAGTCTTTTAAGCTCAGATTTAATTTCTAGATTATCAGAAGAGACAGACTCTACCCTTCCCTCCACCGTTTCAAGTCTTTTAGTATTTTCCTCCAATTTAAGACCAAAAGCTTCCAAAGTAGATTTCATGGTGTCTACCTGTTTCTCGAAGCCCAGTTTCATATTTCTGTCAATCGTCTTTAAAAGATTGTCCAGATATGAACCAAGGTCGGTATTTCCCAACTCTTGTGAAAAGGGCATTTTGACCGGAACACTAGGCGTAGGGTCTGAGGATGAAGGGGAGAAGTCTTTTTTAGCGCGTCTCTTATCTGGACTAGGATTAGGAGACGTGTCCGAGGATTCCTCCTCCGAACTCGTAGCCAGTGAAGAATATTTGTTGCTCCATGCTCCTGGGTCCCTTCTCTTTGAAGAGATGGAAATATCCATCTCTTCCACTTTTTTTTCATTAACTACGGTAGAAGGGACAGGTTTAGCATCAGGAATTCTCTGTGGTTTTGGAGACAATAGACTTTTAGAAGATTCTTTGGTGGGAGAGCTTAATTTAGAACTCTGTCTGTCTTCCGGATTTCTATGAGGTGATCTGGACTTAAGTGGACTAATAGTATTGATAGCATCTTCTGATGGATTTGAAAATGAAAAGCGTTGGGAGGACTTTGCTCTTACCACACTAGATTTAAGGGGAGCTTCCAAAGACTTTTGGGTATTTTTTTTATTAGCCGCCATTATAAAATATCAGACCTATGAGTGTATATATATAGAAAAATATAAAAATGACACTAGAAATAATTGACCTAAAGAGAGGACAAAAGACTTTAGAGTTGCAAAATGACTAGGAACAATGACTAGAATAAATTTGCATTAAACAAATATCATTCCAACAAGAAGCAATCAATACCCTTAAAAACTGCAGAGATATATACCCCTTAGAATGCAATCCTTTAAATGTAAATCACAGTCAAAAGTATCAAAAAAAATAATGAAAATTGACCTGAGGGATAAAATAAAAGGCACATATAGTTCTGAACAGGAAACTAATTATTATGGAGGTCAGCAGTTCCGTAGAGTTCCATAAGTACCAACTGTAATATATATATCAGGTAACGTGGTCACAGTATATATATATGAGGACAGTAGCAGTTCCACTTAACCCTTCCCTCCCCCTCAGGGTCAAACTTAGTGCTCAAGTTGCTGTCACACTGTTTATTAACTGATAGACCGCTTTATATGTGCTAATATAAAATCAGCACCTTGGACAGCGGAGCAGAGCGGCACTGCAGGAGGGGGCGGGAGATTCAAATGTATCAGCTGGTAATAGATGCCGGTGACAAGCGGGATCACAGCAGCGCTGCAATAGGAGGGGGGTCGGCAGTCAATCAGAGTCAGTGGGGACCCGACACTAGGGGCACATAGGTGACAGAACGGCGCTGCGGGCAGAAGGAGGAGGCGGACCGTGGGTGTCGGCGGTGACTGTCAGCTGGGAGCCGGGAGATTCAAACAGACCCGCAGTCAGATGAGGGGGGCACCGCTACCAAGGGAACAGCCCCGGGATCATCTGTCACAGCTCGGCAGCAGAGGGTAAAGTGAGCCGTGAGTACCGGCTTTGCCTGTCAGCCGGGGGACAAGGAGCGGAACGGACCCACAGCGGAGGGGCAGACACCCCACCCCCAGAACAGCCCCGGGATCGCGGAGAGCAGAGAGCAGACCTCAGAGGTAGGAGAGACCAGCCGTGGACACCGGCGGTGCCAGTCAGTTAGGGGTAGACAGGAACGCACCGGCCTCCCAGCAGCAGGCAAAAGATACCACCTCCACTATAATAGCCCCGGGGCCACGAGGAGGCTGGCTGAGGTTATCAGCAGAGTCCGGCCACAGTAAGGAGAGCGGAGCGGACAGCTCCGGGACAGAGGAGGGGGCACCGCCACCTCGGGAACAGCCCCTTCACACACGGAACAACCACACAGGAGAGGAGGGAGCCGGGACGCAGATACCAGCGGTGGCAGTCAGCTAAGGGGGGGAAAAAGCCATAGCAGCTTCCCAACAACAGAAGGGGACACAGCTGCCCCCAAAGCAGCTCCTGGATCGCGGACAACGGACCCTCAGGGATCCGATAAGAGCCCAGGCATCAGCCTGGGCTTATCTGACCTTAGCTTGGTGTATGTAGTCTCGCTCCGTCTCCCGGTCTCCGCGACGTTCAGGTATGGGGTCCCGGACTTCAGCTGGTGTCAAGAATCTTGTCCCTGGAGTCCCACAAAGGCAAGGAGGCTTAATCCAAAGGAGCAGTGCCACTACTTCAAAGGCTCTGAGGTCCGCAGTCTTTCCTGCACAACGTCGGCCGGTGGTTTCAGTTCAGGAGTCTTGTCTCTGGTCGCAGCTGGTGGTGGGGTGACTAGCAGGCAGGGAGAGTTTGCAGGCTGGCGGTCCGGTTCAGTGGGGCCGTTTTCAGGGACACAAAGTCCCGTAGGTCTAATTAGGACTCAGTCCTTGTTACTTCCCAGCGCAAGCTGCAAAAGCTGAGGTACAGAACCGGCTTGTCCCGCAGCCATCGGCACCCCACAACGGCAGAGCAGGTTTTAAGGGCTCCGTGCCACCGTCCTCAAAGTATGAATCCTCTTCAAATTGTCCAATAACAGCTGATAAGTGGTATTCCTAGGTCCAGAGGAAGGGAGTAGTGAGGGTCCCCTTGCAGAGACACACAGACCTGCAAGCCTGCAGGTCTATGTCACAATACCCACGACTGGAATGAAATCAAGGACGCACCTCACTGCTTCCAAATGAAATATCTCCTGGAATAACGGGTCAGGGAGAGTCTTTTTAGTATCCAGATGATCCTTAGGCTTTAAGAAGTTTGTCCATGCCAAAATTGAGTGAATAAATCCTCTTAAGTTGCTTTTATCGTCGCTTTGTAGTTTTAGCCCTCATGGAGCTCAGACCTATGCTGCCATCCTGGTCTGTGCCTAAGCCACGCCCCCCATCTCACTCTCTTTGAATCTTCTTTATCATGCTAGGATTAGCAGGAAAAAGCAAAAAATTTCAGAATTGCACCTTGCAATGTGGAGATATTACTGTTTGTGCATTTACAATATTCATTGATTTTTGCCATTGAAAAACATGTTTTTCATATACCAGAAATGTTTGAAGCTACTGACTGAATGAAAGGAGCTGGCATCTCACTCTCTTTGAATCTTCTTTATCATGCTAGGATTAACAGGAAAAAGCAAAAAATTTCAGAATTGCACCTTGCAATGTGGAGATATTACTGTTTGTGCATTTACAATATTCATTGATTTTTGCCATTGAAAAACATGTTTTTCATATACCAGAAATGTTTGAAGCTACTGACTGAATGAAAGGAGCTGGCATCTCACTCTCTTTGAATCTTCTTTATCATGCTAGGATTAGCAGGAAAAAGCAAAAAATTTCAGAATTGCACCTTGCAATGTGGAGATATTACTGTTTGTGCATTTACAATATTCATTGATTTTTGCCATTGAAAAACATGTTTTTCATATACCAGAAATGTTTGAAGCTACTGACTGAATGAAAGGAGCTGGCATCTCACTCTCTTTGAATCTTCTTTATCATGCTAGGATTAACAGGAAAAAGCTAAAAATTTCAGAATTGCACCGTGCAATGTGGAGATATTACTGTTTGTGCATTTACAATATTCATTGATTTTTGCCATTGAAAAACATGTTTTTCATATACCAGAAATGTTTGAAGCTACTGACTGAATGAAAGGAGCTGGCATCTCACTCTCTTTGAATCTTCTTTATCATGCTAGGATTAGCAGGAAAAAGCAAAAAATTTCAGAATTGCACCTTGCAATGTGGAGATATTACTGTTTGTGCATTTACAATATTCATTGATTTTTGCCATTGAAAAACATGTTTTTCATATACCAGAAATGTTTGAAGCTACTGACTGAATGAAAGGAGCTGGCATCTCACTCTCTTTGAATCTTCTTTATCATGCTAGGATTAGCAGGAAAAAGCAAAAAATTTCAGAATTGCACCTTGCAATGTGGAGATATTACTGTTTGTGCATTTACAATATTCATTGATTTTTGCCATTGAAAAACATGTTTTTCATATACCAGAAATGTTTGAAGCTACTGACTGAATGAAAGGAGCTGGCATCTCACTCTCTTTGAATCTTCTTTATCATGCTAGGATTAACAGGAAAAAGCTAAAAATTTCAGAATTGCACCGTGCAATGTGGAGATATTACTGTTTGTGCATTTACAATATTCATTGATTTTTGCCATTGAAAAACATGTTTTTCATATACCAGAAATGTTTGAAGCTACTGACTGAAAGGAGCTGGCATCTCACTCTCTTTGAATCTTCTTTATCATGCTAGGATTAGCAGGAAAAAGCAAAAAATTTCAGAATTGCACCTTGCAATGTGGAGATATTACTGTTTGTGCATTTACAATATTCATTGATTTTTGCCATTGAAAAACATGTTTTTCATATACCAGAAATGTTTGAAGCTACTGACTGAATGAAAGGAGCTGGCATCTCACTCTCTTTGAATCTTCTTTATCATGCTAGGATTAGCAGGAAAAAGCAAAAAATTTCAGAATTGCACCTTGCAATGTGGAGATATTACTGTTTGTGCATTTACAATATTCATTGATTTTTGCCATTGAAAAACATGTTTTTCATATACCAGAAATGTTTGAAGCTACTGACTGAATGAAAGGAGCTGGCATCTCACTCTCTTTGAATCTTCTTTATCATGCTAGGATTAACAGGAAAAAGCTAAAAATTTCAGAATTGCACCGTGCAATGTGGAGATATTACTGTTTGTGCATTTACAATATTCATTGATTTTTGCCATTGAAAATCATGTTTTTCATATACCAGAAATGTTTGAAGCTACTGACTGAATGAAAGGAGCTGGCATCTCACTCTCTTTGAATCTTCTTTATCATGCTAGGATTAGCAGGAAAAAGCAAAAAATTTCAGAATTGCACCTTGCAATGTGGAGATATTACTGTTTGTGCATTTACAATATTCATTGATTTTTGCCATTGAAAAACATGTTTTTCATATACCAGAAATGTTTGAAGCTACTGACTGAATGAAAGGAGCTGGCATCTCACTCTCTTTGAATCTTCTTTATCATGCTAGGATTAACAGGAAAAAGCAAAAAATTTCAGAATTGCACCTTGCAATGTGGAGATATTACTGTTTGTGCATTTACAATATTCATTGATTTTTGCCATTGAAAAACATGTTTTTCATATACCAGAAATGTTTGAAGCTACTGACTGAATGAAAGGAGCTGGCATCTCACTCTCTTTGAATCTTCTTTATCATGCTAGGATTAGCAGGAAAAAGCAAAAAATTTCAGAATTGCACCTTGCAATGTGGAGATATTACTGTTTGTGCATTTACAATATTCATTGATTTTTGCCATTGAAAAACATGTTTTTCATATACCAGAAATGTTTGAAGCTACTGACTGAATGAAAGGAGCTGGCATCTCACTCTCTTTGAATCTTCTTTATCATGCTAGGATTAACAGGAAAAAGCTAAAAATTTCAGAATTGCACCGTGCAATGTGGAGATATTACTGTTTGTGCATTTACAATATTCATTGATTTTTGCCATTGAAAAACATGTTTTTCATATACCAGAAATGTTTGAAGCTACTGACTGAATGAAAGGAGCTGGCATCTCACTCTCTTTGAATCTTCTTTATCATGCTAGGATTAGCAGGAAAAAGCAAAAAATTTCAGAATTGCACCTTGCAATGTGGAGATATTACTGTTTGTGCATTTACAATATTCATTGATTTTTGCCATTGAAAAACATGTTTTTCATATACCAGAAATGTTTGAAGCTACTGACTGAATGAAAGGAGCTGGCATCTCACTCTCTTTGAATCTTCTTTATCATGCTAGGATTAACAGGAAAAAGCTAAAAATTTCAGAATTGCACCGTGCAATGTGGAGATATTACTGTTTGTGCATTTACAATATTCATTGATTTTTGCCATTGAAAAACATGTTTTTCATATACCAGAAATGTTTGAAGCTACTGACTGAATGAAAGGAGCTGGCATCTCACTCTCTTTGAATCTTCTTTATCATGCTAGGATTAGCAGGAAAAAGCAAAAAATTTCAGAATTGCACCTTGCAATGTGGAGATATTACTGTTTGTGCATTTACAATATTCATTGATTTTTGCCATTGAAAAACATGTTTTTCATATACCAGAAATGTTTGAAGCTACTGACTGAATGAAAGGAGCTGGCATCTCACTCTCTTTGAATCTTCTTTATCATGCTAGGATTAACAGGAAAAAGCTAAAAATTTCAGAATTGCACCGTGCAATGTGGAGATATTACTGTTTGTGCATTTACAATATTCATTGATTTTTGCCATTGAAAAACATGTTTTTCATATACCAGAAATGTTTGAAGCTACTGACTGAATGAAAGGAGCTGGCATCTCACTCTCTTTGAATCTTTATCATGCTAGGATTAACAGGAAAAAGCTAAAAATTTCAGAATTGCACCGTGCAATGTGGAGATATTACTGTTTGTGCATTTACAATATTCATTGATTTTTGCCATTGAAAAACATGTTTTTCATATACCAGAAATGTTTGAAACTACTGACTGAATGAAAGGAGCTGGCATCTCACTCTCTTTGAATCTTCTTTATCATGCTAGGATTAGCAGGAAAAAGCAAAAAATTTCAGAATTGCACCTTGCAATGTGGAGATATTACTGTTTATGCATTTACAATATTCATTGATTTTTGCCATTGAAAAACATGTTTTTCATATACCAGAAATGTTTGAAGCTACTGACTGAATGAAAGGAGCTGGCATCTCACTCTCTTTGAATCTTCTTTATCATGCTAGGATTAGCAGGAAAAAGCAAAAAATTTCAGAATTGCACCTTGCAATGTGGAGATATTACTGTTTGTGCATTTACAATATTCATTGATTTTTGCCATTGAAAAACATGTTTTTCATATACCAGAAATGTTTGAAGCTACTGACTGAATGAAAGGAGCTGGCATCTCACTCTCTTTGAATCTTCTTTATCATGCTAGGATTAACAGGAAAAAGCTAAAAATTTCAGAATTGCACCGTGCAATGTGGAGATATTACTGTTTGTGCATTTACAATATTCATTGATTTTTGCCATTGAAAAACATGTTTTTCATATACCAGAAATGTTTGAAGCTACTGACTGAAAGGAGCTGGCATCTCACTCTCTTTGAATCTTCTTTATCATGCTAGGATTAGCAGGAAAAAGCAAAAAATTTCAGAATTGCACCTTGCAATGTGGAGATATTACTGTTTGTGCATTTACAATATTCATTGATTTTTGCCATTGAAAAACATGTTTTTCATATACCAGAAATGTTTGAAGCTACTGACTGAATGAAAGGAGCTGGCATCTCACTCTCTTTGAATCTTCTTTATCATGCTAGGATTAGCAGGAAAAAGCAAAAAATTTCAGAATTGCACCTTGCAATGTGGAGATATTACTGTTTGTGCATTTACAATATTCATTGATTTTTGCCATTGAAAAACATGTTTTTCATATACCAGAAATGTTTGAAGCTACTGACTGAATGAAAGGAGCTGGCATCTCACTCTCTTTGAATCTTCTTTATCATGCTAGGATTAACAGGAAAAAGCTAAAAATTTCAGAATTGCACCGTGCAATGTGGAGATATTACTGTTTGTGCATTTACAATATTCATTGATTTTTGCCATTGAAAAACATGTTTTTCATATACCAGAAATGTTTGAAGCTACTGACTGAATGAAAGGAGCTGGCATCTCACTCTCTTTGAATCTTCTTTATCATGCTAGGATTAGCAGGAAAAAGCAAAAAATTTCAGAATTGCACCTTGCAATGTGGAGATATTACTGTTTGTGCATTTACAATATTCATTGATTTTTGCCATTGAAAAACATGTTTTTCATATACCAGAAATGTTTGAAGCTACTGACTGAATGAAAGGAGCTGGCATCTCACTCTCTTTGAATCTTCTTTATCATGCTAGGATTAACAGGAAAAAGCAAAAAATTTCAGAATTGCACCTTGCAATGTGGAGATATTACTGTTTGTGCATTTACAATATTCATTGATTTTTGCCATTGAAAAACATGTTTTTCATATACCAGAAATGTTTGAAGCTACTGACTGAATGAAAGGAGCTGGCATCTCACTCTCTTTGAATCTTCTTTATCATGCTAGGATTAGCAGGAAAAAGCAAAAAATTTCAGAATTGCACCTTGCAATGTGGAGATATTACTGTTTGTGCATTTACAATATTCATTGATTTTTGCCATTGAAAAACATGTTTTTCATATACCAGAAATGTTTGAAGCTACTGACTGAATGAAAGGAGCTGGCATCTCACTCTCTTTGAATCTTCTTTATCATGCTAGGATTAACAGGAAAAAGCTAAAAATTTCAGAATTGCACCGTGCAATGTGGAGATATTACTGTTTGTGCATTTACAATATTCATTGATTTTTGCCATTGAAAAACATGTTTTTCATATACCAGAAATGTTTGAAGCTACTGACTGAATGAAAGGAGCTGGCATCTCACTCTCTTTGAATCTTCTTTATCATGCTAGGATTAGCAGGAAAAAGCAAAAAATTTCAGAATTGCACCTTGCAATGTGGAGATATTACTGTTTGTGCATTTACAATATTCATTGATTTTTGCCATTGAAAAACATGTTTTTCATATACCAGAAATGTTTGAAGCTACTGACTGAATGAAAGGAGCTGGCATCTCACTCTCTTTGAATCTTCTTTATCATGCTAGGATTAACAGGAAAAAGCTAAAAATTTCAGAATTGCACCGTGCAATGTGGAGATATTACTGTTTGTGCATTTACAATATTCATTGATTTTTGCCATTGAAAAACATGTTTTTCATATACCAGAAATGTTTGAAGCTACTGACTGAAAGGAGCTGGCATCTCACTCTCTTTGAATCTTCTTTATCATGCTAGGATTAGCAGGAAAAAGCAAAAAATTTCAGAATTGCACCTTGCAATGTGGAGATATTACTGTTTGTGCATTTACAATATTCATTGATTTTTGCCATTGAAAAACATGTTTTTCATATACCAGAAATGTTTGAAGCTACTGACTGAATGAAAGGAGCTGGCATCTCACTCTCTTTGAATCTTCTTTATCATGCTAGGATTAACAGGAAAAAGCTAAAAATTTCAGAATTGCACCGTGCAATGTGGAGATATTACTGTTTGTGCATTTACAATATTCATTGATTTTTGCCATTGAAAAACATGTTTTTCATATACCAGAAATGTTTGAAGCTACCGACTGAATGAAAGGAGCTGGCATCTCACTCTCTTTGAATCTTTATCATGCTAGGATTAACAGGAAAAAGCTAAAAATTTCAGAATTGCACCGTGCAATGTGGAGATATTACTGTTTGTGCATTTACAATATTCATTGATTTTTGCCATTGAAAAACATGTTTTTCATATACCAGAAATGTTTGAAACTACTGACTGAATGAAAGGAGCTGGCATCTCACTCTCTTTGAATCTTCTTTATCATGCTAGGATTAGCAGGAAAAAGCAAAAAATTTCAGAATTGCACCTTGCAATGTGGAGATATTACTGTTTATGCATTTACAATATTCATTGATTTTTGCCATTGAAAAACATGTTTTTCATATACCAGAAATGTTTGAAGCTACTGACTGAATGAAAGGAGCTGGCATCTCACTCTCTTTGAATCTTCTTTATCATGCTAGGATTAGCAGGAAAAAGCAAAAAATTTCAGAATTGCACCTTGCAATGTGGAGATATTACTGTTTGTGCATTTACAATATTCATTGATTTTTGCCATTGAAAAACATGTTTTTCATATACCAGAAATGTTTGAAGCTACTGACTGAATGAAAGGAGCTGGCATCTCACTCTCTTTGAATCTTCTTTATCATGCTAGGATTAACAGGAAAAAGCAAAAAATTTCAGAATTGCACCTTGCAATGTGGAGATATTACTGTTTGTGCATTTACAATATTCATTGATTTTTGCCATTGAAAAACATGTTTTTCATATACCAGAAATGTTTGAAGCTACTGACTGAATGAAAGGAGCTGGCATCTCACTCTCTTTGAATCTTCTTTATCATGCTAGGATTAGCAGGAAAAAGCAAAAAATTTCAGAATTGCACCTTGCAATGTGGAGATATTACTGTTTGTGCATTTACAATATTCATTGATTTTTGCCATTGAAAAACATGTTTTTCATATACCAGAAATGTTTGAAGCTACTGACTGAATGAAAGGAGCTGGCATCTCACTCTCTTTGAATCTTCTTTATCATGCTAGGATTAACAGGAAAAAGCTAAAAATTTCAGAATTGCACCGTGCAATGTGGAGATATTACTGTTTGTGCATTTACAATATTCATTGATTTTTGCCATTGAAAAACATGTTTTTCATATACCAGAAATGTTTGAAGCTACTGACTGAATGAAAGGAGCTGGCATCTCACTCTCTTTGAATCTTCTTTATCATGCTAGGATTAGCAGGAAAAAGCAAAAAATTTCAGAATTGCACCTTGCAATGTGGAGATATTACTGTTTGTGCATTTACAATATTCATTGATTTTTGCCATTGAAAAACATGTTTTTCATATACCAGAAATGTTTGAAGCTACTGACTGAATGAAAGGAGCTGGCATCTCACTCTCTTTGAATCTTCTTTATCATGCTAGGATTAACAGGAAAAAGCTAAAAATTTCAGAATTGCACCGTGCAATGTGGAGATATTACTGTTTGTGCATTTACAATATTCATTGATTTTTGCCATTGAAAAACATGTTTTTCATATACCAGAAATGTTTGAAGCTACTGACTGAATGAAAGGAGCTGGCATCTCACTCTCTTTGAATCTTCTTTATCATGCTAGGATTAGCAGGAAAAAGCAAAAAATTTCAGAATTGCACCTTGCAATGTGGAGATATTACTGTTTGTGCATTTACAATATTCATTGATTTTTGCCATTGAAAAACATGTTTTTCATATACCAGAAATGTTTGAAGCTACTGACTGAATGAAAGGAGCTGGCATCTCACTCTCTTTGAATCTTCTTTATCATGCTAGGATTAACAGGAAAAAGCTAAAAATTTCAGAATTGCACCGTGCAATGTGGAGATATTACTGTTTGTGCATTTACAATATTCATTGATTTTTGCCATTGAAAAACGTTTTTCATATACCAGAAATGTTTGAAGCTACTGACTGAATGAAAGGAGCTGGCATCTCACTCTCTTTGAATCTTTATCATGCTAGGATTAACAGGAAAAAGCTAAAAATTTCAGAATTGCACCGTGCAATGTGGAGATATTACTGTTTGTGCATTTACAATATTCATTGATTTTTGCCATTGAAAAACATGTTTTTCATATACCAGAAATGTTTGAAACTACTGACTGAATGAAAGGAGCTGGCATCTCACTCTCTTTGAATCTTCTTTATCATGCTAGGATTAGCAGGAAAAAGCAAAAAATTTCAGAATTGCACCTTGCAATGTGGAGATATTACTGTTTATGCATTTACAATATTCATTGATTTTTGCCATTGAAAAACATGTTTTTCATATACCAGAAATGTTTGAAGCTACTGACTGAATGAAAGGAGCTGGCATCTCACTCTCTTTGAATCTTCTTTATCATGCTAGGATTAACAGGAAAAAGCAAAAAATTTCAGAATTGCACCTTGCAATGTGGAGATATTACTGTTTGTGCATTTACAATATTCATTGATTTTTGCCATTGAAAAACATGTTTTTCATATACCAGAAATGTTTGAAGCTACTGACTGAATGAAAGGAGCTGGCATCTCACTCTCTTTGAATCTTCTTTATCATGCTAGGATTAACAGGAAAAAGCTAAAAATTTCAGAATTGCACCGTGCAATGTTGAGATATTACTGTTTGTGCATTTACAATATTCATTGATTTTTGCCATTGAAAAACATGTTTTTCATATACCAGAAATGTTTGAAGCTACTGACTGAATGAAAGGAGCTGGCATCTCACTCTCTTTGAATCTTCTTTATCATGCTAGGATTAGCAGGAAAAAGCAAAAAATTTCAGAATTGCACCTTGCAATGTGGAGATATTACTGTTTGTGCATTTACAATATTCATTAATTTTTGCCATTGAAAAACATGTTTTTCATATACCAGAAATGTTTGAAGCTACTGACTGAATGAAAGGAGCTGGCATCTCACTCTCTTTGAATCTTCTTTATCATGCTAGGATTAACAGGAAAAAGCTAAAAATTTCAGAATTGCACCGTGCAATGTGGAGATATTACTGTTTGTGCATTTACAATATTCATTGATTTTTGCCATTGAAAAACATGTTTTTCATATACCAGAAATGTTTGAAGCTACTGACTGAATGAAAGGAGCTGGCATCTCACTCTCTTTGAATCTTCTTTATCATGCTAGGATTAGCAGGAAAAAGCAAAAAATTTCAGAATTGCACCTTGCAATGTGGAGATATTACTGTTTGTGCATTTACAATATTCATTGATTTTTGCCATTGAAAAACATGTTTTTCATATACCAGAAATGTTTGAAGCTACTGACTGAATGAAAGGAGCTGGCATCTCACTCTCTTTGAATCTTCTTTATCATGCTAGGATTAACAGGAAAAAGCAAAAAATTTCAGAATTGCACCTTGCAATGTGGAGATATTACTGTTTGTGCATTTACAATATTCATTGATTTTTGCCATTGAAAAACATGTTTTTCATATACCAGAAATGTTTGAAGCTACTGACTGAATGAAAGGAGCTGGCATCTCACTCTCTTTGAATCTTCTTTATCATGCTAGGATTAACAGGAAAAAGCTAAAAATTTCAGAATTGCACCGTGCAATGTGGAGATATTACTGTTTGTGCATTTACAATATTCATTGATTTTTGCCATTGAAAAACATGTTTTTCATATACCAGAAATGTTTGAAGCTACTGACTGAATGAAAGGAGCTGGCATCTCACTCTCTTTGAATCTTCTTTATCATGCTAGGATTAACAGGAAAAAGCTAAAAATTTCAGAATTGCACCGTGCAATGTGGAGATATTACTGTTTGTGCATTTACAATATTCATTGATTTTTGCCATTGAAAAACATGTTTTTCATATACCAGAAATGTTTGAAACTACTGACTGAATGAAAGGAGCTGGCATCTCACTCTCTTTGAATCTTCTTTATCATGCTAGGATTAGCAGGAAAAAGCAAAAAATTTCAGAATTGCACCTTGCAATGTGGAGATATTACTGTTTATGCATTTACAATATTCATTGATTTTTGCCATTGAAAAACATGTTTTTCATATACCAGAAATGTTTGAAGCTACTGACTGAATGAAAGGAGCTGGCATCTCACTCTCTTTGAATCTTCATCATGCTAGGATTAGCAGGAAAAAGCAAAAAATTTCAGAATTGCACCTTGCAATGTGGAGATATTACTGTTTGTGCATTTACAATATTCATTGATTTTTGCCATTGAAAAACATGTTTTTCATATACCAGAAATGTTTGAAGCTACTGACTGAATGAAAGGAGCTGGCATCTCACTCTCTTTGAATCTTCTTTATCATGCTAGGATTAACAGGAAAAAGCTAAAAATTTCAGAATTGCACCGTGCAATGTGGAGATATTACTGTTTGTGCATTTACAATATTCATTGATTTTTGCCATTGAAAAACATGTTTTTCATATACCAGAAATGTTTGAAGCTACTGACTGAATGAAAGGAGCTGGCATCTCACTCTCTTTGAATCTTCTTTATCATGCTAGGATTAACAGGAAAAAGCTAAAAATTTCAGAATTGCACCGTGCAATGTGGAGATATTACTGTTTGTGCATTTACAATATTCATTGATTTTTGCCATTGAAAAACATGTTTTTCATATACCAGAAATGTTTGAAACTACTGACTGAATGAAAGGAGCTGGCATCTCACTCTCTTTGAATCTTCTTTATCATGCTAGGATTAGCAGGAAAAAGCAAAAAATTTCAGAATTGCACCTTGCAATGTGGAGATATTACTGTTTATGCATTTACAATATTCATTGATTTTTGCCATTGAAAAACATGTTTTTCATATACCAGAAATGTTTGAAGCTACTGACTGAATGAAAGGAGCTGGCATCTCACTCTCTTTGAATCTTCTTTATCATGCTAGGATTAACAGGAAAAAGCAAAAAATTTCAGAATTGCACCTTGCAATGTGGAGATATTACTGTTTGTGCATTTACAATATTCATTGATTTTTGCCATTGAAAAACATGTTTTTCATATACCAGAAATGTTTGAAGCTACTGACTGAATGAAAGGAGCTGGCATCTCACTCTGAATCTTCTTTATCATGCTAGGATTAACAGGAAAAAGCTAAAAATTTCAGAATTGCACCGTGCAATGTTGAGATATTACTGTTTGTGCATTTACAATATTCATTGATTTTTGCCATTGAAAAACATGTTTTTCATATACCAGAAATGTTTGAAGCTACTGACTGAATGAAAGGAGCTGGCATCTCACTCTCTTTGAATCTTCTTTATCATGCTAGGATTAGCAGGAAAAAGCAAAAAATTTCAGAATTGCACCTTGCAATGTGGAGATATTACTGTTTGTGCATTTACAATATTCATTAATTTTTGCCATTGAAAAACATGTTTTTCATATACCAGAAATGTTTGAAGCTACTGACTGAATGAAAGGAGCTGGCATCTCACTCTCTTTGAATCTTCTTTATCATGCTAGGATTAACAGGAAAAAGCTAAAAATTTCAGAATTGCACCGTGCAATGTGGAGATATTACTGTTTGTGCATTTACAATATTCATTGATTTTTGCCATTGAAAAACATGTTTTTCATATACCAGAAATGTTTGAAGCTACTGACTGAATGAAAGGAGCTGGCATCTCACTCTCTTTGAATCTTCTTTATCATGCTAGGATTAGCAGGAAAAAGCAAAAAATTTCAGAATTGCACCTTGCAATGTGGAGATATTACTGTTTGTGCATTTACAATATTCATTGATTTTTGCCATTGAAAAACATGTTTTTCATATACCAGAAATGTTTGAAGCTACTGACTGAATGAAAGGAGCTGGCATCTCACGCTCTTTGAATCTTCTTTATCATGCTAGGATTAACAGGAAAAAGCAAAAAATTTCAGAATTGCACCTTGCAATGTGGAGATATTACTGTTTGTGCATTTACAATATTCATTGATTTTTGCCATTGAAAAACATGTTTTTCATATACCAGAAATGTTTGAAGCTACTGACTGAATGAAAGGAGCTGGCATCTCACTCTCTTTGAATCTTCTTTATCATGCTAGGATTAACAGGAAAAAGCTAAAAATTTCAGAATTGCACCGTGCAATGTGGAGATATTACTGTTTGTGCATTTACAATATTCATTGATTTTTGCCATTGAAAAACATGTTTTTCATATACCAGAAATGTTTGAAGCTACTGACTGAATGAAAGGAGCTGGCATCTCACTCTCTTTGAATCTTCTTTATCATGCTAGGATTAGCAGGAAAAAGCAAAAAATTTCAGAATTGCACCTTGCAATGTGGAGATATTACTGTTTGTGCATTTACAATATTCATTGATTTTTGCCATTGAAAAACATGTTTTTCATATACCAGAAATGTTTGAAGCTACTGACTGAATGAAAGGAGCTGGCATCTCACTCTCTTTGAATCTTCTTTATCATGCTAGGATTAACAGGAAAAAGCTAAAAATTTCAGAATTGCACCGTGCAATGTGGAGATATTACTGTTTGTGCATTTACAATATTCATTGATTTTTGCCATTGAAAAACGTTTTTCATATACCAGAAATGTTTGAAGCTACTGACTGAATGAAAGGAGCTGGCATCTCACTCTCTTTGAATCTTCTTTATCATGCTAGGATTAGCAGGAAAAAGCAAAAAATTTCAGAATTGCACCTTGCAATGTGGAGATATTACTGTTTGTGCATTTACAATATTCATTGATTTTTGCCATTGAAAAACATGTTTTTCATATACCAGAAATGTTTGAAGCTACTGACTGAATGAAAGGAGCTGGCATCTCACTCTCTTTGAATCTTCTTTATCATGCTAGGATTAACAGGAAAAAGCAAAAAATTTCAGAATTGCACCTTGCAATGTGGAGATATTACTGTTTGTGCATTTACAATATTCATTGATTTTTGCCATTGAAAAACATGTTTTTCATATACCAGAAATGTTTGAAGCTACTGACTGAATGAAAGGAGCTGGCATCTCACTCTCTTTGAATCTTCTTTATCATGCTAGGATTAACAGGAAAAAGCTAAAAATTTCAGAATTGCACCGTGCAATGTGGAGATATTACTGTTTGTGCATTTACAATATTCATTGATTTTTGCCATTGAAAAACATGTCATTGATTTTTGCCATTGAAAAACATCATGTTATTCATATACCAGAAATGTTTGAAGCTACTGACTGAATGAAAGGAGCTGGCATCTCACTCTCTTTGAATCTTCTTTATCATGCTAAGAGGAGCAGGAAAAAGCAAAAAATTTCAGAATTGCACCTTGCAATGCGGAGAAATTACTGTTTGTGCATTTACAATATTCATTGATTTTTGCCATTGAAAAACATCATGTTATTCATATACAAGAAATGTTTGAAGCTACTGACTGAATGAAAGGAGCTGGCATCTCAATCTCTTTGAATCTTCTTTATCATGCTAAGAGGAGCAGGAAAAAGCTAAAAATTTCAGAATTGCACCTTGCAATGTGGAGAAATTACTGTTTGTGCATTTACAATATTCATTGATTTTTACCATTGAAAAATGTCCAGAAATGATTGAAGCTACTGACTGAATGAAAGTAGCTGGCATCTCACTCTCTTTGAATCTTCTTTATCATGCTAAGAGGAGCAGGAAAAAGCAAAAAATTTCAGACTTGCACCTTGCAATGCGGAGAAATTACTATTTGTGCATTTACAATATTCATTGATTTTTGCCATTGAAAAACATCATGTTATTCATATACCAGAAATGTTTGAAGCTACTGACTGAATGAAAGGAGCTGGCATCTCACTCTCTTTGAATCTTCTTTATCATGCTAGGATTAGCAGGAAAAAGCAAAAAATTTCAGAATTGCACCTTGCAATGTGGAGATATTACTGTTTGTGCATTTACAATATTCATTGATTTTTGCCATTGAAAAACATGTTTTTCATATACCAGAAATGTTTGAAGCTACTGACTGAATGAAAGGAGCTGGCATCTCACTCTCTTTGAATCTTCTTTATCATGCTAGGATTAACAGGAAAAAGCAAAAAATTTCAGAATTGCACCTTGCAATGTGGAGATATTACTGTTTGTGCATTTACAATATTCATTGATTTTTGCCATTGAAAAACATGTTTTTCATATACCAGAAATGTTTGAAGCTACTGACTGAATGAAAGGAGCTGGCATCTCACTCTCTTTGAATCTTCTTTATCATGCTAGGATTAGCAGGAAAAAGCAAAAAATTTCAGAATTGCACCTTGCAATGTGGAGATATTACTGTTTGTGCATTTACAATATTCATTGATTTTTGCCATTGAAAAACATGTTTTTCATATACCAGAAATGTTTGAAGCTACTGACTGAATGAAAGGAGCTGGCATCTCACTCTCTTTGAATCTTCTTTATCATGCTAGGATTAACAGGAAAAAGCTAAAAATTTCAGAATTGCACCGTGCAATGTGGAGATATTACTGTTTGTGCATTTACAATATTCATTGATTTTTGCCATTGAAAAACATGTTTTTCATATACCAGAAATGTTTGAAGCTACTGACTGAATGAAAGGAGCTGGCATCTCACTCTCTTTGAATCTTCTTTATCATGCTAGGATTAGCAGGAAAAAGCAAAAAATTTCAGAATTGCACCTTGCAATGTGGAGATATTACTGTTTGTGCATTTACAATATTCATTGATTTTTGCCATTGAAAAACATGTTTTTCATATACCAGAAATGTTTGAAGCTACTGACTGAATGAAAGGAGCTGGCATCTCACTCTCTTTGAATCTTCTTTATCATGCTAGGATTAACAGGAAAAAGCTAAAAATTTCAGAATTGCACCGTGCAATGTGGAGATATTACTGTTTGTGCATTTACAATATTCATTGATTTTTGCCATTGAAAAACATGTTTTTCATATACCAGAAATGTTTGAAGCTACTGACTGAATGAAAGGAGCTGGCATCTCACTCTCTTTGAATCTTCTTTATCATGCTAGGATTAGCAGGAAAAAGCAAAAAATTTCAGAATTGCACCTTGCAATGTGGAGATATTACTGTTTGTGCATTTACAATATTCATTGATTTTTGCCATTGAAAAACATGTTTTTCATATACCAGAAATGTTTGAAGCTACTGACTGAATGAAAGGAGCTGGCATCTCACTCTCTTTGAATCTTCTTTATCATGCTAGGATTAACAGGAAAAAGCTAAAAATTTCAGAATTGCACCGTGCAATGTGGAGATATTACTGTTTGTGCATTTACAATATTCATTGATTTTTGCCATTGAAAAACGTTTTTCATATACCAGAAATGTTTGAAGCTACTGACTGAATGAAAGGAGCTGGCATCTCACTCTCTTTGAATCTTTATCATGCTAGGATTAACAGGAAAAAGCTAAAAATTTCAGAATTGCACCGTGCAATGTGGAGATATTACTGTTTGTGCATTTACAATATTCATTGATTTTTGCCATTGAAAAACATGTTTTTCATATACCAGAAATGTTTGAAACTACTGACTGAATGAAAGGAGCTGGCATCTCACTCTCTTTGAATCTTCTTTATCATGCTAGGATTAGCAGGAAAAAGCAAAAAATTTCAGAATTGCACCTTGCAATGTGGAGATATTACTGTTTATGCATTTACAATATTCATTGATTTTTGCCATTGAAAAACATGTTTTTCATATACCAGAAATGTTTGAAGCTACTGACTGAATGAAAGGAGCTGGCATCTCACTCTCTTTGAATCTTCTTTATCATGCTAGGATTAACAGGAAAAAGCAAAAAATTTCAGAATTGCACCTTGCAATGTGGAGATATTACTGTTTGTGCATTTACAATATTCATTGATTTTTGCCATTGAAAAACATGTTTTTCATATACCAGAAATGTTTGAAGCTACTGACTGAATGAAAGGAGCTGGCATCTCACTCTCTTTGAATCTTCTTTATCATGCTAGGATTAACAGGAAAAAGCTAAAAATTTCAGAATTGCACCGTGCAATGTTGAGATATTACTGTTTGTGCATTTACAATATTCATTGATTTTTGCCATTGAAAAACATGTTTTTCATATACCAGAAATGTTTGAAGCTACTGACTGAATGAAAGGAGCTGGCATCTCACTCTCTTTGAATCTTCTTTATCATGCTAGGATTAGCAGGAAAAAGCAAAAAATTTCAGAATTGCACCTTGCAATGTGGAGATATTACTGTTTGTGCATTTACAATATTCATTAATTTTTGCCATTGAAAAACATGTTTTTCATATACCAGAAATGTTTGAAGCTACTGACTGAATGAAAGGAGCTGGCATCTCACTCTCTTTGAATCTTCTTTATCATGCTAGGATTAACAGGAAAAAGCTAAAAATTTCAGAATTGCACCGTGCAATGTGGAGATATTACTGTTTGTGCATTTACAATATTCATTGATTTTTGCCATTGAAAAACATGTTTTTCATATACCAGAAATGTTTGAAGCTACTGACTGAATGAAAGGAGCTGGCATCTCACTCTCTTTGAATCTTCTTTATCATGCTAGGATTAGCAGGAAAAAGCAAAAAATTTCAGAATTGCACCTTGCAATGTGGAGATATTACTGTTTGTGCATTTACAATATTCATTGATTTTTGCCATTGAAAAACATGTTTTTCATATACCAGAAATGTTTGAAGCTACTGACTGAATGAAAGGAGCTGGCATCTCACTCTCTTTGAATCTTCTTTATCATGCTAGGATTAACAGGAAAAAGCAAAAAATTTCAGAATTGCACCTTGCAATGTGGAGATATTACTGTTTGTGCATTTACAATATTCATTGATTTTTGCCATTGAAAAACATGTTTTTCATATACCAGAAATGTTTGAAGCTACTGACTGAATGAAAGGAGCTGGCATCTCACTCTCTTTGAATCTTCTTTATCATGCTAGGATTAACAGGAAAAAGCTAAAAATTTCAGAATTGCACCGTGCAATGTGGAGATATTACTGTTTGTGCATTTACAATATTCATTGATTTTTGCCATTGAAAAACATGTTTTTCATATACCAGAAATGTTTGAAGCTACTGACTGAATGAAAGGAGCTGGCATCTCACTCTCTTTGAATCTTCTTTATCATGCTAGGATTAACAGGAAAAAGCTAAAAATTTCAGAATTGCACCGTGCAATGTGGAGATATTACTGTTTGTGCATTTACAATATTCATTGATTTTTGCCATTGAAAAACATGTTTTTCATATACCAGAAATGTTTGAAACTACTGACTGAATGAAAGGAGCTGGCATCTCACTCTCTTTGAATCTTCTTTATCATGCTAGGATTAGCAGGAAAAAGCAAAAAATTTCAGAATTGCACCTTGCAATGTGGAGATATTACTGTTTATGCATTTACAATATTCATTGATTTTTGCCATTGAAAAACATGTTTTTCATATACCAGAAATGTTTGAAGCTACTGACTGAATGAAAGGAGCTGGCATCTCACTCTCTTTGAATCTTCATCATGCTAGGATTAGCAGGAAAAAGCAAAAAATTTCAGAATTGCACCTTGCAATGTGGAGATATTACTGTTTGTGCATTTACAATATTCATTGATTTTTGCCATTGAAAAACATGTTTTTCATATACCAGAAATGTTTGAAGCTACTGACTGAATGAAAGGAGCTGGCATCTCACTCTCTTTGAATCTTCTTTATCATGCTAGGATTAACAGGAAAAAGCTAAAAATTTCAGAATTGCACCGTGCAATGTGGAGATATTACTGTTTGTGCATTTACAATATTCATTGATTTTTGCCATTGAAAAACATGTTTTTCATATACCAGAAATGTTTGAAGCTACTGACTGAATGAAAGGAGCTGGCATCTCACTCTCTTTGAATCTTCTTTATCATGCTAGGATTAACAGGAAAAAGCTAAAAATTTCAGAATTGCACCGTGCAATGTGGAGATATTACTGTTTGTGCATTTACAATATTCATTGATTTTTGCCATTGAAAAACATGTTTTTCATATACCAGAAATGTTTGAAACTACTGACTGAATGAAAGGAGCTGGCATCTCACTCTCTTTGAATCTTCTTTATCATGCTAGGATTAGCAGGAAAAAGCAAAAAATTTCAGAATTGCACCTTGCAATGTGGAGATATTACTGTTTATGCATTTACAATATTCATTGATTTTTGCCATTGAAAAACATGTTTTTCATATACCAGAAATGTTTGAAGCTACTGACTGAATGAAAGGAGCTGGCATCTCACTCTCTTTGAATCTTCTTTATCATGCTAGGATTAACAGGAAAAAGCAAAAAATTTCAGAATTGCACCTTGCAATGTGGAGATATTACTGTTTGTGCATTTACAATATTCATTGATTTTTGCCATTGAAAAACATGTTTTTCATATACCAGAAATGTTTGAAGCTACTGACTGAATGAAAGGAGCTGGCATCTCACTCTGAATCTTCTTTATCATGCTAGGATTAACAGGAAAAAGCTAAAAATTTCAGAATTGCACCGTGCAATGTTGAGATATTACTGTTTGTGCATTTACAATATTCATTGATTTTTGCCATTGAAAAACATGTTTTTCATATACCAGAAATGTTTGAAGCTACTGACTGAATGAAAGGAGCTGGCATCTCACTCTCTTTGAATCTTCTTTATCATGCTAGGATTAGCAGGAAAAAGCAAAAAATTTCAGAATTGCACCTTGCAATGTGGAGATATTACTGTTTGTGCATTTACAATATTCATTAATTTTTGCCATTGAAAAACATGTTTTTCATATACCAGAAATGTTTGAAGCTACTGACTGAATGAAAGGAGCTGGCATCTCACTCTCTTTGAATCTTCTTTATCATGCTAGGATTAACAGGAAAAAGCTAAAAATTTCAGAATTGCACCGTGCAATGTGGAGATATTACTGTTTGTGCATTTACAATATTCATTGATTTTTGCCATTGAAAAACATGTTTTTCATATACCAGAAATGTTTGAAGCTACTGACTGAATGAAAGGAGCTGGCATCTCACTCTCTTTGAATCTTCTTTATCATGCTAGGATTAGCAGGAAAAAGCAAAAAATTTCAGAATTGCACCTTGCAATGTGGAGATATTACTGTTTGTGCATTTACAATATTCATTGATTTTTGCCATTGAAAAACATGTTTTTCATATACCAGAAATGTTTGAAGCTACTGACTGAATGAAAGGAGCTGGCATCTCACTCTCTTTGAATCTTCTTTATCATGCTAGGATTAACAGGAAAAAGCAAAAAATTTCAGAATTGCACCTTGCAATGTGGAGATATTACTGTTTGTGCATTTACAATATTCATTGATTTTTGCCATTGAAAAACATGTTTTTCATATACCAGAAATGTTTGAAGCTACTGACTGAATGAAAGGAGCTGGCATCTCACTCTCTTTGAATCTTCTTTATCATGCTAGGATTAACAGGAAAAAGCTAAAAATTTCAGAATTGCACCGTGCAATGTGGAGATATTACTGTTTGTGCATTTACAATATTCATTGATTTTTGCCATTGAAAAACATGTTTTTCATATACCAGAAATGTTTGAAGCTACTGACTGAATGAAAGGAGCTGGCATCTCACTCTCTTTGAATCTTCTTTATCATGCTAGGATTAGCAGGAAAAAGCAAAAAATTTCAGAATTGCACCTTGCAATGTGGAGATATTACTGTTTGTGCATTTACAATATTCATTGATTTTTGCCATTGAAAAACATGTTTTTCATATACCAGAAATGTTTGAAGCTACTGACTGAATGAAAGGAGCTGGCATCTCACTCTCTTTGAATCTTCTTTATCATGCTAGGATTAACAGGAAAAAGCTAAAAATTTCAGAATTGCACCGTGCAATGTGGAGATATTACTGTTTGTGCATTTACAATATTCATTGATTTTTGCCATTGAAAAACATGTTTTTCATATACCAGAAATGTTTGAAGCTACTGACTGAATGAAAGGAGCTGGCATCTCACTCTCTTTGAATCTTCTTTATCATGCTAGGATTAGCAGGAAAAAGCAAAAAATTTCAGAATTGCACCTTGCAATGTGGAGATATTACTGTTTGTGCATTTACAATATTCATTGATTTTTGCCATTGAAAAACATGTTTTTCATATACCAGAAATGTTTGAAGCTACTGACTGAATGAAAGGAGCTGGCATCTCACTCTCTTTGAATCTTCTTTATCATGCTAGGATTAACAGGAAAAAGCAAAAAATTTCAGAATTGCACCTTGCAATGTGGAGATATTACTGTTTGTGCATTTACAATATTCATTGATTTTTGCCATTGAAAAACATGTTTTTCATATACCAGAAATGTTTGAAGCTACTGACTGAATGAAAGGAGCTGGCATCTCACTCTCTTTGAATCTTCTTTATCATGCTAGGATTAACAGGAAAAAGCTAAAAATTTCAGAATTGCACCGTGCAATGTGGAGATATTACTGTTTGTGCATTTACAATATTCATTGATTTTTGCCATTGAAAAACATGTTTTTCATATACCAGAAATGTTTGAAGCTACTGACTGAATGAAAGGAGCTGGCATCTCACTCTCTTTGAATCTTCTTTATCATGCTAGGATTAGCAGGAAAAAGCAAAAAATTTCAGAATTGCACCTTGCAATGTGGAGATATTACTGTTTGTGCATTTACAATATTCATTAATTTTTGCCATTGAAAAACATGTTTTTCATATACCAGAAATGTTTGAAGCTACTGACTGAATGAAAGGAGCTGGCATCTCACTCTCTTTGAATCTTCTTTATCATGCTAGGATTAACAGGAAAAAGCTAAAAATTTCAGAATTGCACCGTACAATGTGGAGATATTACTGTTTGTGCATTTACAATATTCATTGATTTTTGCCATTGAAAAACATGTTTTTCATATACCAGAAATGTTTGAAGCTACTGACTGAATGAAAGGAGCTGGCATCTCACTCTCTTTGAATCTTCTTTATCATGCTAGGATTAGCAGGAAAAAGCAAAAAATTTCAGAATTGCACCTTGCAATGTGGAGATATTACTGTTTGTGCATTTACAATATTCATTGATTTTTGCCATTGAAAAACATGTTTTTCATATACCAGAAATGTTTGAAGCTACTGACTGAATGAAAGGAGCTGGCATCTCACTCTCTTTGAATCTTCTTTATCATGCTAGGATTAACAGGAAAAAGCAAAAAATTTCAGAATTGCACCTTGCAATGTGGAGAAATTACTGTTTGTGCATTTACAATATTCATTGATTTTTGCCATTGAAAAACATGTTTTTCATATACCAGAAATGTTTGAAGCTACTGACTGAATGAAAGGAGCTGGCATCTCACTCTCTTTGAATCTTCTTTATCATGCTAGGATTAGCAGGAAAAAGCAAAAAATTTCAGAATTGCACCTTGCAATGTGGAGATATTACTGTTTGTGCATTTACAATATTCATTGATTTTTGCCATTGAAAAACATGTTTTTCATATACCAGAAATGTTTGAAGCTACTGACTGAATGAAAGGAGCTGGCATCTCACTCTCTTTGAATCTTCTTTATCATGCTAGGATTAACAGGAAAAAGCTAAAAATTTCAGAATTGCACCGTGCAATGTGGAGATATTACTGTTTGTGCATTTACAATATTCATTGATTTTTGCCATTGAAAAACATGTTTTTCATATACCAGAAATGTTTGAAGCTACTGACTGAATGAAAGGAGGCTGGCATCTCACTCTCTTTGAATCTTCTTTATCATGCTAGGATTAGCAGGAAAAAGCAAAAA
>NW_027370829.1:0-33021 GCF_046119375.1 Phyllobates terribilis
CCACATTGCAAGGTGCAATTCTGAAATTTTTTGCTTTTTCCTGCTAATCCTAGCATGATAAAGAAGATTCAAAGAGAGTGAGATGCCAGCTCCTTTCATTCAGTCAGTAGCTTCAAACATTTCTGGACGTTTTTCAATTGCAAAAATCAATGAATATTGTAAATGCACAAACAGTAATATCTCCACATTGCAAGGTGCAATTCTGAAATTTTTTGCTTTTTCCTGTTAATCCTAGCATGATAAAGAAGTTTCAAAGAGAGTGAGATGCCAGCTCCTTTCATTCAGTCAGTAGCTTCAAACATTTCTGGTATATGAAAAACATGTTTTTCAATGGCAAAAATCAATGAATATTGTAAATGCACAAACAGTAATATCTCCACATTGCAAGGTGCAATTCTGAAATTTTTTGCTTTTTCCTGCTAATCCTAGCATGATAAAGAAGATTCAAAGAGAGTGAGATGCCAGCTCCTTTCATTCAGTCAGTAGCTTCAAACATTTCTGGACGTTTTTCAATGGCAAAAATCAATGAATATTGTAAATGCACAAACAGTAATATCTCCACATTGCAAGGTGCAATTCTGAAATTTTTTGCTTTTTCCTGTTAATCCTAGCAGGATAAAGAAGATTCAAAGAGAGTGAGATGCCAGCTCCTTTCATTCAGTCAGTAGCTTCAAACATTTCTGGTATATGAATAACATGATGTTTTTCAATGGCAAAAATCAATGAATATTGTAAATGCACAAACAGTAATATCTCCACATTGCAAGGTGCAATTCTGAAATTTTTTGCTTTTTCCTGCTAATCCTAGCATGATAAAGAAGATTCAAAGAGAGTGAGATGCCAGCTCCTTTCATTCAGTCAGTAGCTTCAAACATTTCTGGACGTTTTTCAATGGCAAAAATCAATGAATATTGTAAATGCACAAACAGTAATATCTCCACATTGCAAGGTGCAATTCTGAAATTTTTTGCTTTTTCCTGTTAATCCTAGCATGATAAAGAAGATTCAAAGAGAGTGAGATGCCAGCTCCTTTCATTCAGTCAGTAGCTTCAAACATTTCTGGACGTTTTTCAATGGCAAAAATCAATGAATATTGTAAATGCACAAACAGTAATATCTCCACATTGCAAGGTGCAATTCTGAAATTTTTTGCTTTTTCCTGCTAATCCAACAGGATAAAGAAGATTCAAAGAGAGTGAGATGCCAGCTCCTTTCATTCAGTCAGTAGCTTCAAACATTCCTGGTATATGAAAAACATGTTTTTCAATGGCAAAAATCAATGAATATTGTAAATGCACAAACAGTAATATCTCCACATTGCAAGGTGCAATTCTGAAATTTTTTGCTTTTTCCTGCTAATCCTAGCAGGATAAAGAAGATTCAGAGAGTGAGATGCCAGCTCCTTTCATTGTCAGTAGCTTCAAACATTTCTGGTATATGAAAAACATGTTTTTCAATGGCAAAAATCAATGAATATTGTAAATGCACAAACAGTAATATCTCCACATTGCAAGGTGCAATTCTGAAATTTTTTGCTTTTTCCTGCTAATCCTAGCATGATAAAAAAGATTCAAAGAGAGTGAGATGCCAGCTCCTTTCATTCAGTCAGTAGCTTCAAACATTTCTGGACGTTTTTCAATGGCAAAAATCAATGAATATTGTAAATGCACAAACAGTAATATCTCCACATTGCAAGGTGCAATTCTGAAATTTTTTGCTTTTTCCTGTTAATCCTAGCATGATAAAGAAGATTCAAAGAGAGTGAGATGCCAGCTCCTTTCATTCAGTCAGTAGCTTCAAACATTTCTGGACGTTTTTCAATGGCAAAAATCAATGAATATTGTAAATGCACAAACAGTAATATCTCCACATTGCAAGGTGCAATTCTGAAATTTTTTGCTTTTTCCTGCTAATCCTAGCAGGATAAAGAAGATTCAAAGAGAGTGAGATGCCAGCTCCTTTCATTCAGTCAGTAGCTTCAAACATTCCTGGTATATGAAAAACATGTTTTTCAATGGCAAAAATCAATGAATATTGTAAATGCACAAACAGTAATATCTCCACATTGCAAGGTGCAATTCTGAAATTTTTTGCTTTTTCCTGCTAATCCTAGCATGATAAAGAAGATTCAAAGAGAGTGAGATGCCAGCTCCTTTCATTCAGTCAGTAGCTTCAAACATTTCTGGTATATGAAAAACGTTTTTCAATGGCAAAAATCAATGAATATTGTAAATGCACAAACAGTAATATCTCCACATTGCAAGGTGCAATTCTGAAATTTTTTGCTTTTTCCTGCTAATCCTAGCAGGATAAAGAAGATTCAAAGAGAGTGAGATGCCAGCTCCTTTCATTCAGTCAGTAGCTTCAAACATTTCTGGTATATGAAAAACATGTTTTTCAATGGCAAAAATCAATGAATATTGTAAATGCACAAACAGTAATATCTCCACATTGCAAGGTGCAATTCTGAAATTTTTTGCTTTTTCCTGCTAATCCTAGCAGGATAAAGAAGATTCAGAGAGTGAGATGCCAGCTCCTTTCATTGTCAGTAGCTTCAAACATTTCTGGTATATGAAAAACATGTTTTTCAATGGCAAAAATCAATGAATATTGTAAATGCACAAACAGTAATATCTCCACATTGCAAGGTGCAATTCTGAAATTTTTTGCTTTTTCCTGCTAATCCTAGCAGGATAAAGAAGATTCAAAGAGAGTGAGATGCCAGCTCCTTTCATTCAGTCAGTAGCTTCAAACATTTCTGGACGTTTTTCAATGGCAAAAATCAATGAATATTGTAAATGCACAAACAGTAATATCTCCACATTGCAAGGTGCAATTCTGAAATTTTTTGCTTTTTCCTGCTAATCCTAGCAGGATAAAGAAGATTCAAAGAGAGTGAGATGCCAGCTCCTTTCATTCAGTCAGAAGCTTCAAACATTTCTGGTATATGAAAAACATGTTTTTCAATGGCAAAAATCAATGAATATTGTAAATGCACAAACAGTAATATCTCCACATTGCAAGGTGCAATTCTGAAATTTTTTTGCTTTTTCCTGCTAATCCTAGCATGATAAAGAAGATTCAAAGAGAGTGAGATACCAGCTCCTTTCATTCAGTCAGTAGCTTCAAACATTTCTGGTATATGAAAAACATGTTTTTCAATGGCAAAAATCAATGAATATTGTAAATGCACAAACAGTAATATCTCCACATTGCAAGGTGCAATTCTGAAATTTTTTGCTTTTTCCTGCTAATCCTAGCAGGATAAAGAAGATTCAAAGAGAGTGAGATGCCAGCTCCTTTCATTGTCAGTAGCTTCAAACATTTCTGGACGTTTTTCAATGGCAAAAAACAATGAATATTGTAAATGCACAAACAGTAATATCTCCACATTGCAAGGTGCAATTCTGAAATTTTTTGCTTTTTCCTGTTAATCCTAGCATGATAAAGAAGATTCAAAGAGAGTGAGATGCCAGCTCCTTTCATTCAGTCAGTAGCTTCAAACATTTCTGGACGTTTTTCAATGGCAAAAATCAATGAATATTGTAAATGCACAAACAGTAATATCTCCACATTGCAAGGTGCAATTCTGAAATTTTTTGCTTTTTCCTGCTAATCCTAGCAGGATAAAGAAGATTCAAAGAGAGTGAGATGCCAGCTCCTTTCATTCAGTCAGTAGCTTCAAACATTCCTGGTATATGAAAAACATGTTTTTCAATGGCAAAAATCAATGAATATTGTAAATGCACAAACAGTAATATCTCCACATTGCAAGGTGCAATTCTGAAATTTTTTGCTTTTTCCTGCTAATCCTAGCATGATAAAGAAGATTCAAAGAGAGTGAGATGCCAGCTCCTTTCATTCAGTCAGTAGCTTCAAACATTTCTGGTATATGAAAAACGTTTTTCAATGGCAAAAATCAATGAATATTGTAAATGCACAAACAGTAATATCTCCACATTGCAAGGTGCAATTCTGAAATTTTTTGCTTTTTCCTGCTAATCCTAGCAGGATAAAGAAGATTCAAAGAGAGTGAGATGCCAGCTCCTTTCATTCAGTCAGTAGCTTCAAACATTTCTGGTATATGAAAAACATGTTTTTCAATGGCAAAAATCAATGAATATTGTAAATGCACAAACAGTAATATCTCCACATTGCAAGGTGCAATTCTGAAATTTTTTGCTTTTTCCTGCTAATCCTAGCAGGATAAAGAAGATTCAGAGAGTGAGATGCCAGCTCCTTTCATTGTCAGTAGCTTCAAACATTTCTGGTATATGAAAAACATGTTTTTCAATGGCAAAAATCAATGAATATTGTAAATGCACAAACAGTAATATCTCCACATTGCAAGGTGCAATTCTGAAATTTTTTGCTTTTTCCTGCTAATCCTAGCAGGATAAAGAAGATTCAAAGAGAGTGAGATGCCAGCTCCTTTCATTCAGTCAGTAGCTTCAAACATTTCTGGACGTTTTTCAATGGCAAAAATCAATGAATATTGTAAATGCACAAACAGTAATATCTCCACATTGCAAGGTGCAATTCTGAAATTTTTTGCTTTTTCCTGCTAATCCTAGCAGGATAAAGAAGATTCAAAGAGAGTGAGATGCCAGCTCCTTTCATTCAGTCAGAAGCTTCAAACATTTCTGGTATATGAAAAACATGTTTTTCAATGGCAAAAATCAATGAATATTGTAAATGCACAAACAGTAATATCTCCACATTGCAAGGTGCAATTCTGAAATTTTTTTGCTTTTTCCTGCTAATCCTAGCATGATAAAGAAGATTCAAAGAGAGTGAGATACCAGCTCCTTTCATTCAGTCAGTAGCTTCAAACATTTCTGGTATATGAAAAACATGTTTTTCAATGGCAAAAATCAATGAATATTGTAAATGCACAAACAGTAATATCTCCACATTGCAAGGTGCAATTCTGAAATTTTTTGCTTTTTCCTGCTAATCCTAGCAGGATAAAGAAGATTCAAAGAGAGTGAGATGCCAGCTCCTTTCATTGTCAGTAGCTTCAAACATTTCTGGTATATGAAAAACATGTTTTTCAATGGCAAAAATCAATGAATATTGTAAATGCACAAACAGTAATATCTCCACATTGCAAGGTGCAATTCTGAAATTTTTTGCTTTTTCCTGCTAATCCTAGCATGATAAAAAAGATTCAAAGAGAGTGAGATGCCAGCTCCTTTCATTCAGTCAGTAGCTTCAAACATTTCTGGACATTTTTCAATGGCAAAAATCAATGAATATTGTAAATGCACAAACAGTAATATCTCCACATTGCAAGGTGCAATTCTGAAATTTTTTGCTTTTTCCTGTTAATCCTAGCATGATAAAGAAGATTCAAAGAGAGTGAGATGCCAGCTCCTTTCATTCAGTCAGTAGCTTCAAACATTTCTGGTATATGAAAAACATGTTTTTCAATGGCAAAAATCAATGAATATTGTAAATGCACAAACAGTAATATCTCCACATTGCAAGGTGCAATTCTGAAATTTTTTGCTTTTTCCTGCTAATCCTAGCATGATAAAGAAGATTCAAAGAGAGTGAGATGCCAGCTCCTTTCATTCAGTCAGTAGCTTCAAACATTTCTGGACGTTTTTCAATGGCAAAAATCAATGAATATTGTAAATGCACAAACAGTAATATCTCCACATTGCAAGGTGCAATTCTGAAATTTTTTGCTTTTTCCTGCTAATCCTAGCATGATAAAGAAGATTCAAAGAGAGTGAGATGCCAGCTCCTTTCATTCAGTCAGTAGCTTCAAACATTTCTGGATGTTTTTCAATGGCAAAAATCAATGAATATTGTAAATGCACAAACAGTAATATCTCCACATTGCAAGGTGCAATTCTGAAATTTTTTGCTTTTTCCTGCTAATCCTAGCAGGATAAAGAAGATTCAAAGAGAGTGAGATGCCAGCTCCTTTCATTCAGTCAGTAGCTTCCAACATTTCTGGTATATGAAAAACATGTTTTTCAATGGCAAAAATCAATGAATATTGTAAATGCACAAACAGTAATATCTCCACATTGCAAGGTGCAATTCTGAAATTTTTTGCTTTTTCCTGCTAATCCTAGCAGGATAAAGAAGATTCAAAGAGAGTGAGATGCCAGCTCCTTTCATTCAGTCAGTAGCTTCAAACATTTCTGGTATATGAAAAACATGTTTTTCAATGGCAAAAATCAATGAATATTGTAAATTCACAAACAGTAATATCTCCACATTGCAAGGTGCAATTCTGAAATTTTTTGCTTTTTCCTGCTAATCCTAGCAGGATAAAGAAGATTCAAAGAGAGTGAGATGCCAGCTCCTTTCATTCAGTCAGTAGCTTCAAACATTTCTGGTATATGAAAAACATGTTTTTCAATGGCAAAAATCAATGAATATTGTAAATGCACAAACAGTAATATCTCCACATTGCAAGGTGCAATTCTGAAATTTTTTGCTTTTTCCTGCTAATCCTAGCAGGATAAAGAAGATTCAAAGAGAGTGAGATGCCAGCTCCTTTCATTCAGTCAGTAGCTTCAAACATTTCTGGTATATGAAAAACATGTTTTTCAATGGCAAAAATCAATGAATATTGTAAATGCACAAACAGTAATATCTCCACATTGCAAGGTGCAATTCTGAAATTTTTTGCTTTTTCCTGCTAATCCTAGCAGGATAAAGAAGATTCAAAGAGAGTGAGATGCCAGCTCCTTTCATTCAGTCAGTAGCTTCAAACATTTCTGGTATATGAAAAACATGTTTTTCAATGGCAAAAATCAATGAATATTGTAAATGCACAAACAGTAATATCTCCACATTGCAAGGTGCAATTCTGAAATTTTTTGCTTTTTCCTGCTAATCCTAGCAGGATAAAGAAGATTCAAAGAGAGTGAGATGCCAGCTCCTTTCATTCAGTCAGTAGCTTCAAACATTTCTGGACGTTTTTCAATGGCAAAAATCAATGAATATTGTAAATGCACAAACAGTAATATCTCCACATTGCAAGGTGCAATTCTGAAATTTTTTGCTTTTTCCTGCTAATCCTAGCAGGATAAAGAAGATTCAAAGAGAGTGAGATGCCAGCTCCTTTCATTCAGTCAGTAGCTTCAAACATTCCTGGTATATGAAAAACATGTTTTTCAATGGCAAAAATCAATGAATATTGTAAATGCACAAACAGTAATATCTCCACATTGCAAGGTGCAATTCTGAAATTTTTTGCTTTTTCCTGCTAATCCTAGCATGATAAAGAAGATTCAAAGAGAGTGAGATGCCAGCTCCTTTCATTCAGTCAGTAGCTTCAAACATTTCTGGTATATGAAAAACATGTTTTTCAATTGCAAAAATCAATGAATATTGTAAATGCACAAACAGTAATATCTCCACATTGCAAGGTGCAATTCTGAAATTTTTTGCTTTTTCCTGCTAATCCTAGCATGATAAAGAAGATTCAAAGAGAGTGAGATGCCAGCTCCTTTCATTCAGTCAGTAGCTTCAAACATTTCTGGACGTTTTTCAATTGCAAAAATCAATGAATATTGTAAATGCACAAACAGTAATATCTCCACATTGCAAGGTGCAATTCTGAAATTTTTTGCTTTTTCCTGTTAATCCTAGCATGATAAAGAAGATTCAAAGAGAGTGAGATGCCAGCTCCTTTCATTCAGTCAGTAGCTTCAAACATTTCTGGTATATGAAAAACATGTTTTTCAATGGCAAAAATCAATGAATATTGTAAATGCACAAACAGTAATATCTCCACATTGCAAGGTGCAATTCTGAAATTTTTTGCTTTTTCCTGCTAATCCTAGCATGATAAAGAAGATTCAAAGAGAGTGAGATGCCAGCTCCTTTCATTCAGTCAGTAGCTTCAAACATTTCTGGACGTTTTTCAATGGCAAAAATCAATGAATATTGTAAATGCACAAACAGTAATATCTCCACATTGCAAGGTGCAATTCTGAAATTTTTTGCTTTTTCCTGTTAATCCTAGCAGGATAAAGAAGATTCAAAGAGAGTGAGATGCCAGCTCCTTTCATTCAGTCAGTAGCTTCAAACATTTCTGGTATATGAATAACATGATGTTTTTCAATGGCAAAAATCAATGAATATTGTAAATGCACAAACAGTAATATCTCCACATTGCAAGGTGCAATTCTGAAATTTTTTGCTTTTTCCTGCTAATCCTAGCATGATAAAGAAGATTCAAAGAGAGTGAGATGCCAGCTCCTTTCATTCAGTCAGTAGCTTCAAACATTTCTGGACGTTTTTCAATGGCAAAAATCAATGAATATTGTAAATGCACAAACAGTAATATCTCCACATTGCAAGGTGCAATTCTGAAATTTTTTGCTTTTTCCTGCTAATCCTAGCATGATAAAGAAGATTCAAAGAGAGTGAGATGCCAGCTCCTTTCATTCAGTCAGTAGCTTCAAACATTTCTGGACGTTTTTCAATGGCAAAAATCAATGAATATTGTAAATGCACAAACAGTAATATCTCCACATTGCAAGGTGCAATTCTGAAATTTTTTGCTTTTTCCTGCTAATCCTAGCATGATAAAGAAGATTCAAAGAGAGTGAGATGCCAGCTCCTTTCATTCAGTCAGTAGCTTCAAACATTTCTGGATGTTTTTCAATGGCAAAAATCAATGAATATTGTAAATGCACAAACAGTAATATCTCCACATTGCAAGGTGCAATTCTGAAATTTTTTGCTTTTTCCTGCTAATCCTAGCAGGATAAAGAAGATTCAAAGAGAGTGAGATGCCAGCTCCTTTCATTCAGTCAGTAGCTTCAAACATTTCTGGTATATGAAAAACATGTTTTTCAATGGCAAAAATCAATGAATATTGTAAATGCACAAACAGTAATATCTCCACATTGCAAGGTGCAATTCTGAAATTTTTTGCTTTTTCCTGCTAATACTAGCAGGATAAAGAAGATTCAAAGAGAGTGAGATGCCAGCTCCTTTCATTCAGTCAGTAGCTTCAAACATTTCTGGTATATGAAAAACATGTTTTTCAATGGCAAAAATCAATGAATATTGTAAATGCACAAACAGTAATATCTCCACATTGCAAGGTGCAATTCTGAAATTTTTTGCTTTTTCCTGCTAATCCTAGCAGTATAAAGAAGATTCAAAGAGAGTGAGATGCCAGCTCCTTTCATTCAGTCAGTAGCTTCAAACATTTCTGGTATATGAAAAACATGTTTTTCAATGGCAAAAATCAATGAATATTGTAAATGCACAAACAGTAATATCTCCACATTGCAAGGTGCAATTCTGAAATTTTTTGCTTTTTCCTGCTAATCCTAGCAGGATAAAGAAGATTCAAAGAGAGTGAGATGCCAGCTCCTTTCATTCAGTCAGTAGCTTCAAACATTTCTGGTATATGAAAAACATGTTTTTCAATGGCAAAAATCAATGAATATTGTAAATGCACAAACAGTAATATCTCCACATTGCAAGGTGCAATTCTGAAATTTTTTGCTTTTTCCTGCTAATCCTAGCAGGATAAAGAAGATTCAAAGAGAGTGAGATGCCAGCTCCTTTCATTCAGTCAGTAGCTTCAAACATTTCTGGTATATGAAAAACATGTTTTTCAATGGCAAAAATCAATGAATATTGTAAATGCACAAACAGTAATATCTCCACATTGCAAGGTGCAATTCTGAAATTTTTTGCTTTTTCCTGCTAATCCTAGCAGGATAAAGAAGATTCAAAGAGAGTGAGATGCCAGCTCCTTTCATTCAGTCAGTAGCTTCAAACATTTCTGGTATATGAAAAACGTTTTTCAATGGCAAAAATCAATGAATATTGTAAATGCACAAACAGTAATATCTCCACATTGCAAGGTGCAATTCTGAAATTTTTTGCTTTTTCCTGCTAATCCTAGCATGATAAAGAAGATTCAAAGAGAGTGAGATGCCAGCTCCTTTCATTCAGTCAGTAGCTTCAAACATTTCTGGACGTTTTTCAATGGCAAAAATCAATGAATATTGTAAATGCACAAACAGTAATATCTCCACATTGCAAGGTGCAATTCTGAAATTTTTTGCTTTTTCCTGCTAATCCTAGCATGATAAAGAAGATTCAAAGAGAGTGAGATGCCAGCTCCTTTCATTCAGTCAGTAGCTTCAAACATTTCTGGACGTTTTTCAATGGCAAAAATCAATGAATATTGTAAATGCACAAACAGTAATATCTCCACATTGCAAGGTGCAATTCTGAAATTTTTTGCTTTTTCCTGCTAATCCTAGCATGATAAAGAAGATTCAAAGAGAGTGAGATGCCAGCTCCTTTCATTCAGTCAGTAGCTTCAAACATTTCTGGATGTTTTTCAATGGCAAAAATCAATGAATATTGTAAATGCACAAACAGTAATATCTCCACATTGCAAGGTGCAATTCTGAAATTTTTTGCTTTTTCCTGCTAATCCTAGCAGGATAAAGAAGATTCAAAGAGAGTGAGATGCCAGCTCCTTTCATTCAGTCAGTAGCTTCCAACATTTCTGGTATATGAAAAACATGTTTTTCAATGGCAAAAATCAATGAATATTGTAAATGCACAAACAGTAATATCTCCACATTGCAAGGTGCAATTCTGAAATTTTTTGCTTTTTCCTGCTAATCCTAGCAGGATAAAGAAGATTCAAAGAGAGTGAGATGCCAGCTCCTTTCATTCAGTCAGTAGCTTCAAACATTTCTGGTATATGAAAAACATGTTTTTCAATGGCAAAAATCAATGAATATTGTAAATTCACAAACAGTAATATCTCCACATTGCAAGGTGCAATTCTGAAATTTTTTGCTTTTTCCTGCTAATCCTAGCAGGATAAAGAAGATTCAAAGAGAGTGAGATGCCAGCTCCTTTCATTCAGTCAGTAGCTTCAAACATTTCTGGTATATGAAAAACATGTTTTTCAATGGCAAAAATCAATGAATATTGTAAATGCACAAACAGTAATATCTCCACATTGCAAGGTGCAATTCTGAAATTTTTTGCTTTTTCCTGCTAATCCTAGCAGGATAAAGAAGATTCAAAGAGAGTGAGATGCCAGCTCCTTTCATTCAGTCAGTAGCTTCAAACATTTCTGGTATATGAAAAACATGTTTTTCAATGGCAAAAATCAATGAATATTGTAAATGCACAAACAGTAATATCTCCACATTGCAAGGTGCAATTCTGAAATTTTTTGCTTTTTCCTGCTAATCCTAGCAGGATAAAGAAGATTCAAAGAGAGTGAGATGCCAGCTCCTTTCATTCAGTCAGTAGCTTCAAACATTTCTGGTATATGAAAAACATGTTTTTCAATGGCAAAAATCAATGAATATTGTAAATGCACAAACAGTAATATCTCCACATTGCAAGGTGCAATTCTGAAATTTTTTGCTTTTTCCTGCTAATCCTAGCAGGATAAAGAAGATTCAAAGAGAGTGAGATGCCAGCTCCTTTCATTCAGTCAGTAGCTTCAAACATTTCTGGACGTTTTTCAATGGCAAAAATCAATGAATATTGTAAATGCACAAACAGTAATATCTCCACATTGCAAGGTGCAATTCTGAAATTTTTTGCTTTTTCCTGCTAATCCTAGCAGGATAAAGAAGATTCAAAGAGAGTGAGATGCCAGCTCCTTTCATTCAGTCAGTAGCTTCAAACATTCCTGGTATATGAAAAACATGTTTTTCAATGGCAAAAATCAATGAATATTGTAAATGCACAAACAGTAATATCTCCACATTGCAAGGTGCAATTCTGAAATTTTTTGCTTTTTCCTGCTAATCCTAGCATGATAAAGAAGATTCAAAGAGAGTGAGATGCCAGCTCCTTTCATTCAGTCAGTAGCTTCAAACATTTCTGGTATATGAAAAACATGTTTTTCAATTGCAAAAATCAATGAATATTGTAAATGCACAAACAGTAATATCTCCACATTGCAAGGTGCAATTCTGAAATTTTTTGCTTTTTCCTGCTAATCCTAGCATGATAAAGAAGATTCAAAGAGAGTGAGATGCCAGCTCCTTTCATTCAGTCAGTAGCTTCAAACATTTCTGGACGTTTTTCAATTGCAAAAATCAATGAATATTGTAAATGCACAAACAGTAATATCTCCACATTGCAAGGTGCAATTCTGAAATTTTTTGCTTTTTCCTGTTAATCCTAGCATGATAAAGAAGATTCAAAGAGAGTGAGATGCCAGCTCCTTTCATTCAGTCAGTAGCTTCAAACATTTCTGGTATATGAAAAACATGTTTTTCAATGGCAAAAATCAATGAATATTGTAAATGCACAAACAGTAATATCTCCACATTGCAAGGTGCAATTCTGAAATTTTTTGCTTTTTCCTGCTAATCCTAGCATGATAAAGAAGATTCAAAGAGAGTGAGATGCCAGCTCCTTTCATTCAGTCAGTAGCTTCAAACATTTCTGGACGTTTTTCAATGGCAAAAATCAATGAATATTGTAAATGCACAAACAGTAATATCTCCACATTGCAAGGTGCAATTCTGAAATTTTTTGCTTTTTCCTGTTAATCCTAGCAGGATAAAGAAGATTCAAAGAGAGTGAGATGCCAGCTCCTTTCATTCAGTCAGTAGCTTCAAACATTTCTGGTATATGAATAACATGATGTTTTTCAATGGCAAAAATCAATGAATATTGTAAATGCACAAACAGTAATATCTCCACATTGCAAGGTGCAATTCTGAAATTTTTTGCTTTTTCCTGCTAATCCTAGCATGATAAAGAAGATTCAAAGAGAGTGAGATGCCAGCTCCTTTCATTCAGTCAGTAGCTTCAAACATTTCTGGACGTTTTTCAATGGCAAAAATCAATGAATATTGTAAATGCACAAACAGTAATATCTCCACATTGCAAGGTGCAATTCTGAAATTTTTTGCTTTTTCCTGCTAATCCTAGCATGATAAAGAAGATTCAAAGAGAGTGAGATGCCAGCTCCTTTCATTCAGTCAGTAGCTTCAAACATTTCTGGACGTTTTTCAATGGCAAAAATCAATGAATATTGTAAATGCACAAACAGTAATATCTCCACATTGCAAGGTGCAATTCTGAAATTTTTTGCTTTTTCCTGCTAATCCTAGCATGATAAAGAAGATTCAAAGAGAGTGAGATGCCAGCTCCTTTCATTCAGTCAGTAGCTTCAAACATTTCTGGATGTTTTTCAATGGCAAAAATCAATGAATATTGTAAATGCACAAACAGTAATATCTCCACATTGCAAGGTGCAATTCTGAAATTTTTTGCTTTTTCCTGCTAATCCTAGCAGGATAAAGAAGATTCAAAGAGAGTGAGATGCCAGCTCCTTTCATTCAGTCAGTAGCTTCAAACATTTCTGGTATATGAAAAACATGTTTTTCAATGGCAAAAATCAATGAATATTGTAAATGCACAAACAGTAATATCTCCACATTGCAAGGTGCAATTCTGAAATTTTTTGCTTTTTCCTGCTAATACTAGCAGGATAAAGAAGATTCAAAGAGAGTGAGATGCCAGCTCCTTTCATTCAGTCAGTAGCTTCAAACATTTCTGGTATATGAAAAACATGTTTTTCAATGGCAAAAATCAATGAATATTGTAAATGCACAAACAGTAATATCTCCACATTGCAAGGTGCAATTCTGAAATGTTTTGCTTTTTCCTGCTAATCCTAGCAGTATAAAGAAGATTCAAAGAGAGTGAGATGCCAGCTCCTTTCATTCAGTCAGTAGCTTCAAACATTTCTGGTATATGAAAAACATGTTTTTCAATGGCAAAAATCAATGAATATTGTAAATGCACAAACAGTAATATCTCCACATTGCAAGGTGCAATTCTGAAATTTTTTGCTTTTTCCTGCTAATCCTAGCAGGATAAAGAAGATTCAAAGAGAGTGAGATGCCAGCTCCTTTCATTCAGTCAGTAGCTTCAAACATTTCTGGTATATGAAAAACATGTTTTTCAATGGCAAAAATCAATGAATATTGTAAATGCACAAACAGTAATATCTCCACATTGCAAGGTGCAATTCTGAAATTTTTTGCTTTTTCCTGCTAATCCTAGCAGGATAAAGAAGATTCAAAGAGAGTGAGATGCCAGCTCCTTTCATTCAGTCAGTAGCTTCAAACATTTCTGGTATATGAAAAACATGTTTTTCAATGGCAAAAATCAATGAATATTGTAAATGCACAAACAGTAATATCTCCACATTGCAAGGTGCAATTCTGAAATTTTTTGCTTTTTCCTGCTAATCCTAGCAGGATAAAGAAGATTCAAAGAGAGTGAGATGCCAGCTCCTTTCATTCAGTCAGTAGCTTCAAACATTTCTGGTATATGAAAAACGTTTTTCAATGGCAAAAATCAATGAATATTGTAAATGCACAAACAGTAATATCTCCACATTGCAAGGTGCAATTCTGAAATTTTTTGCTTTTTCCTGCTAATCCTAGCATGATAAAGAAGATTCAAAGAGAGTGAGATGGGGGGAGTGGCCTGAGCACAGGACGAGATGGCAGCTTGATCCTGAGCTCCCTGAGGGCTTCGCTTTAAAGCTACTTTTTAAGCAACAAAAGAAGATTTTTTTCCAAAATTCTTATATAATTTGACTTCCTATCATTCAGGGATCATTTTGACACCAAGGAATCCCTGCTAACCCCATCAACCCTGGAGATGCTTTGTGCTCAGACATTTGGGTGAGGCTCAGAATCCACCATTGAAGTGACTCTGTAACGTGGCCCTACAGGATTGTGGACCCATTTATGCCCTTTTACCTCCAGACCCAGGATTACATCGTTTTATACCGGACTTAAGGACTATCAGCAGGCTTTATATGCAGCTGCGGTAAGTCCTGGTGAGCATTCCAGTCCTTGAGGCTGTGACGTGCCCCTTTAAGCTCACAGATCGGTGGGGGCACATATTTCTCTCACTTCATTTAACTGAACATTATATACTGGGCCCCCTGACTGTTGTCAGAGCTTATATTTAAACCCACGGGGTGGCACATTTTGGTTCTGGTTCTGACACCCAGGCGATTATTGGCGGCCCTTTTCTTGTTTCCAGTCACTCTGCGGCCCTTTTCTTGTTTCCAGTCACTCTGCAACGTGACTCTGGAGTGACTGTGATAGCAGCGCAGGTCTGCTCTGCTCTGCTCCTGACCCCGGGAGCAGGACCTTACAGCAGCATCAGCTGTCCCGACACCGGACCCAGGAGGAGAGGAGAAGAGGAGACTGAGACCGAGTTATCGCCGACATCCTGAAAAAACCCAGCCCTGCAATCTGCTGTCGCAGCCCCACGGAGGACCGGACCGGACCCGCGGGACCCCAACCCATAAGAAGCGGCACTACCACCCCCGGACCAAATACAATCAACCCCACTGGACCCCGAGGATGAGACCCCTGCTGCCGGCGAGGGACTGAGAATTTAGCTTGTCCGACGCGGAGCTCAGGAGACTGGGACGGAGCGGGACTTCATATACAAGGCTAAGGTAGATAAGCCCCGGCTAACGCCAGGGCTCTTACTGGGTTTCTGGGGTCCGTTGCCCAGGGTTCCGGGGCTGCTCCGGTAGTAGCGGTGTCCCCTGGTGTCCCTGTGAAGCTGCTGCGTCCCTTTCCCCCCTCGGCTTACTGCCACCGCTGCTGTCTGCGCCCGGCTCTCTCCTCTCCGGCTGTTTCCTGCACCTCAGGCTGTTCCCATAGTAGCGGTTCCCCCTCCTCTGCTCCGGAGCCGGCATCAGCTGTTTCCTCTGATGCCGGGCACTGCCGGTGTGTACGGCCGGTGTCCTCACGTCCCCAGGACATATATAGTGGCGGCGGTATCCCCCCTCCCTCTGACAAGGAGCCGCTCCGTTCCCCCTGCTCTCAGCTGTTAAGTGCCGCCGGTGCCGAGGTCCGTTCCATCTACCCTCGCTGTGCCGCTCTGCAGTATGTGCCCCTAGGGTGTCTGGACCCTGCAGACCCCTGTGACTGTCTCCCCCTCCTGTGACAGCGCCGCTGCGCTTTGATTCTGCCCCTGTTCCCAGCTGCTGAGTGCCGCCGGTGCCGAGGTCCGTTTCATCTACCCCCGCTGTGCCGCTCTGCTTTATGTGCCCCTATAGTATCTGGACCCTGCAGACCCCTGTGACTGTCTCCCCCTCCTGTGACAGCGCCGCTGTGCTTTGATTCTGCCCCTGGTCCCTCGCTGCAGTAGCACCGCTGCCCTCCACTGTTACACACTTTCAATCAGCTGATTTTTTTTTTTTTTTTTTTTTTCAAATCTCCTGCCCCCTGCTGCAGCGTCGCTCTGCACTGCTGTCCATGGTGCTGATCTTATACTAGTCAATTCTCCTGCCTCCTGCTACAGCGTCGCTCTGAACTGCTGTCCATGGTGCTGATCTTACATTACAGCGTCGCTCTGAACTGCTGTCCATGGTGCTGATCTTATATTAGTCTGAACTGCTGTCCATGGTGCTGATCTTATATTAGTTTGAACTGCTGTCCATGGTGCTGATCTGAACTGCTGTCCATGGTGCTGATCTTATATTAGTCTGAACTGCTGTCCATGGTGCTGATCTTATATTAATCTGAGCTGCTGTCCATGGTGCTGATCTTGTATCAATACTTATAATCAGTATATTAAAACACCAGGTATTACACATAAAACTGTTGCCCACAGAATTTTACAGATCTTTATAGGATCTGGTTTGCAAAACTTTATATTAACCCTTTGGAGGTTCTTTTTGTAAATCTCCCTTCTCAGTTATTATTGTCTTAAGGGACAGTACCTACAATTTACCTGCTTGTTCTCTTGGATATAAGAATAATTTGAACATTACTACTACCCTTGGACTGCATTGATTATCATTTTTCCTAATAACTATTCATTTTCTCCTGGCGAAATTTTCTGATGTCTCTGGTTCACCTGACTGCCATATCTTTGGAAAACTGACACTCGGCGTTTTTTTTATTTATTTATATTATTTTTTTTTTTTTTTTTTTTCTTTTCTTTTTCTTTTTCTTTTTGAAGTACTGATTGATTATATATCTTATTTCCCTTTTCTCCTTTTATCTTTTAAATCTGCTGATTGTGAATTATGCATGGTTAAAGGTGTTTTGTCGGTCGTCACATTGGCTGCATAATCATTCATCTCTTGACCAGTATTATAACTGTCTGCTATTTAAATTACTGAGAAGCAGGATATATTTCTGTAATTTTCTACTTTTTTAGGTTATATATTCTTTGTGTATACATCAGCCGTCTGCTGGAATTATTTTGGGCATTGTGATTTTATTCCAGCCAATAGTCCCAATTGTTGTCTATTGATTTCCCATTGGTTTATTCTAGGGTCTATAATGGCAACAAACAAAAAAAATTCCCAAAAATCTCTAGAGATGCCCCTTAAAACTAATGTGGTAAGAGGGAAGACCTCCCAGCGTTTTTCCTTCTCTAACCCCTCAGAGGATTCTGTTAATATTATTAGCCCAGTCAAGTCTAGATCACCCCATAGAAACCCTGAAGATAACCCAACCTCTAAAATGTATACTCCCACCAAAGACTCCCCTAAAAATGTAACTTCCCCAAAACAGCAAAGGGTTTCTATTTCTAAACCTGCCTCTGTTACAACAGCCAGAGGTAAAAAAGAGGAGGATATGGATTTGTCCGTGTCCTCAAAAAGAAGGGATCCTGGTGACTGGGGCAATAAATTTTCCCCCCTCGCAACTAATTCAGAGGATGATTCCTCAGATACTTCCCCTAATCCAAGCCCAGAAAGGAGGCGTTTAAAAATAGATCCATCTCCTTTATCTCCTGATTTTATGATCAGTGTTCCGTTAAAATTACCCACTTCTCAAAATCCAGAAAATTTTGACCTTTCCTCTTTCCTGGACAACCTGACCAAAAGGATTGATAACAATATGAAGTTGGGATTTGATAGACAGGTTGACTCCATGAAGTCTACTTTGAGCGCCTTCGGTGTTAAATTAGAGGAAAACACCAAGAGACTTAATACGGTAGAAGGTAAAATAGATAAAGTCTCCTCAGAAAATCTCGAGATTAAATCTGAGCTTCATAGACTTAGATTAAAAGTGGCTGATCTAGAAGACAGAAGCAGAAGAAATAACCTGAAAATTAGGGGCATCTCTGAAAGTGTCTCCCCCTCTGACCTTCTCCCCTATGTTCAAGACTTAATTCACAAATCCATCCCTTCTTTGTCTGAACAGGACCTTATTATAGACAGGGCTCACCGCCTATTTCGCCCGTCGTTTATCTCCCCTGATTTACCTAGAGACACGATAATAAGATTGCACTTTTTCTCAACTAAGGAGAGAATTTTAAGTTTTATTAGAGAGGAAAAGAAATTTGCTGAACCCTTTTCGCACCTAAAAATCTTCTCAGATTTTTCTAAGGAAACGATGGATGCGAGAAGGGCCTACAAATTAACCACTGACAGATTGAGAGAAATGGGTATTTCGTATAGGTGGGGTTTCCCAGTGAAACTGCTGATTTTTTTTAAGGGAAAAACTTTTACTCTCTCAGATCCAGACGAGGGCCCCAAATTCTTTGAGTTTATAAAAGACATTCCCCTGAAAGATTCGAAAGCTCCTAATCGCTGAAAAGAGGGGGAGCTATCTCTGATCCTCTCTAAAACCCTATTCCTTATATCATATAATATGTGGGTTACTAATTACCTAACCTAACTGTGAAAATCTATAGTGTAGCAATCATTATTTGACTTATTTAAGTCTTAAAATGTTAATTTGGCCTTTTTTTTTTTGAGTCCTGGCCGGCTTCGGAGTCCCGAGACTCATATTAATCTTCTTTACATCATGCCCTCAGGTAGTGTCCATACACTTTTTCCCCCAAAACCGAGGGAGAACCTTTCAAGTAAAGGTTCCCTCAGGAAGTTTTTGATTCACTTTTTATTTCTTTTACTGGTATCTTGAATACCTAGTGACTGTTATTGTTGTTGTTTGTTTGACAAATTTTCTCCTTTGAATTGTAGTCTGTAACACATCTTCAACCTATTAGAATTCCATCTCCCAGTTTTGATTGCCGGTGGTTTTACCGCTTGGGGTGGTCCACAGGATCAATTGATTTTTGCTTTTCCCCTTTTGGATACATTTTGACTGTTTCCCTGGTCTATGCCTATTAAGGTTGTCTCATATAATGTAAGAGGTCTGAATAGCCCCAACAAAAGATTCTCCCTATGGAAGGAATTGGTTCATTTTGGAGCGGATGTGGCGTGTCTACAAGAGACCAGGTTCGCTGAGGGGAAACATCCTAAATTTTCTCATAAAGAATATCCCCATATTTTTGAATCCATCAGCGAACGGAAAAAAGCTGGTGTAGCAACATTGATTAAAAATTCAGTTCCATTTGAACTATTAGATCAGCATGGTGATGTCAATGGCAGATATCACATACTGATCTGCAAATTGAACAATCATGAGTGTACAATTGCAAACGTATATGCCCCAAATAAGAAGCAAATTTCCTTTTTAAATAAAGTTTTAAGGAAAGTGGAGGAGCTTAGGAGAGGTGAATTGATCCTTTTGGGGGATTTTAATATGGTACCAGATGGGTTAATTGACTCTTCTTCTCCTAGTCGTCACCTTTATGCTACTCTAAATAATTGGCTCCATAGAAATGAACTTTTCGACATTTTCAGATGTTTCAATACTACTTCCAAAGAGTTTTCTCACTTTTCAGATGCACATCAAACGGCCTCCAGAATTGATCTAATGTTAACCGACGTCTTCTCTCTATCCAAATTCTCAAATATCTCCATAGGTCCCAGGTCTATATCGGATCATGCCCCTATAACGTGTGAACTTCACATTGGCCCTCTTCTAAGAAACGGATTCCTTTGGAAGTGCAAATCTTCCCTTATTCATAATCCAAAGAATAAAAAAACTATTGAAAATGCAATTTCAAATTATTTTAAGGAAAATGAAACCCCGGATCTGTCTAACCCCTTCTCTAGTTGGTGTGCCCACAAGGCTGTACTTCGAGGTGTATTAATACAGATATCCTCATCGGAAAAAAAAGAAAAAAGAACCAAAATAAATTCCCTTCAAAAACTTATCAAAGAAAAAGAACTAGCCCAGATTAACCTTCCTTCCCCTTCCCCAACAATTCAAAAGGAGCTATTAAATCTAAGGATTGAACTAAAATCCGAAATTTTTTCTTCCTACGACTCGATCATCCAAAAATCAAAATTTAATCATTATGCCGCCCTTAACAAACCTACTCGTTTTATGGCCCGATTGGTTAAACAACAAAGAGCGAACAATAGAATTGATAAAATAAAAAATGTTAACGGATCATTGCTCTATCATCCGAAAGATATAGCTGATCGGTTCGCAGAATTTTATGAGAAACTCTATAATATCAAATCTGATCCCTTAATTTCCCAACCTAACTCAGAAGAAATTAACAATTTTCTCTCTTCAATTAAATTACCCAAATTGAGCCCTCTGGATCTTGAGGCATTGAATGAACCTTTTACTTCCCTCGAAGTTATGAATACAATTAAGCAACTTAAATCTTTCAGGGCCCCGGGTCCAGATGGGTTCATTAACGAATACTATAAGACCTTTTGCGAACTCCTTTCCCCTCCTCTTACTAAAATCTTTAATTTGGCATCTTCAAACTGCTCCTTCCCCCAAGAAATGTTGGAGGCCACCATCACTTTGATTCCTAAGTCAAAAGATGAGAGAGATAATGTCAAGAATTATAGACCTATCTCACTAATCAATACCGATATAAAAATTTATTCGAAAATTCTGGCCAATCGTCTTTCAACTATTCTCCCAAATCTCATCAACGATGACCAAATTGGCTTCGTTGGTGGGAGACAAGCTACTGACGGCACTAGAAGAATTTTGAATATTTTGAGATTGATTAATACAGTTAGGGTTCCAACCTCCTTGCTCGCATTAGATGCTGAAAAAGCATTCGATAGATTAAATTGGCTATATTTAAAACTAACTCTTAATAAATTTGGTTTTAATAATAATTTTCTTTCCTCAATTTTGGCCCTTTATTCTAACCCCCAAGCTAAAATTTATGTCAACAATTATCTTTCCCACCCAATCCCCATTACAAATGGGACCAGACAGGGTTGCCCTCTCTCCCCCCTACTTTTTGTCTTGGCTATGGAGCCTTTGGCTCAGAAGATTAGAGAAAGCACTGACATTAAGGGGATCTCTGCTCCTTCTCGGGAATTCAAAATTAGTCTCTTCGCGGATGACGTCATGCTTTCCTTGCTGGATCCAATAAATTCGGTTAATAAGGTCTTGGAAGTTCTGGATTCATTCTCCCAGATCTCTTACTTTAAGATTAATAAAAAAAAATCAAAACTTTTAAACATTAATTTGGACCATCAGATGAGAGAAGCTTTACATTCAAAATTTTCCTTTGATTCAGCCAAGGACAATCTGTCCTATTTGGGGATTGTAGTTGGTAAATCTATCGATTCAACTCTCTCTGCCAATTTAGACTTAATTAATGACGTCGTCCGAGGAGATCTGACGAATCTCCTGAAAAAGGATTTGTCATGGTGGGGTAGGGTTCTATCCATTAAAATGTTTGTCCTCCCCAAAATCTTGTATTTTTTTCGTAACTTACCATTAAATATACCCCTCTGTTTCATCCAAAAAATACAGAACCAGATCAACTCTTATATCTGGGAAAAAAAACGTGCGAGGATATCTGCTGAAATCTTATATAAAAACAAAAGCAATGGAGGCCTGAGTCTCCCTAACATATCCGCCTATTATTATGCTAACCTTATCAAGCAGAGTAGAAATTGGCTTAACTCTACAAATCCCCCGGCATGGCTAATTTTGGAGACCTTTCTGAACGGCGACTCCCCTCCCCGAGATTTGCTATTTAAACATCTCTTTAAAAAATGCACTCATGATCCTTCCCACCCTATTTTTCAAGCGACTATCGAAGCTTGGAAGAAAATTGCTAGGAGAGGGAGGGGGAATCTTTCTAGAGACTCCAATGTAGATAAACTCTCTCTTGTTAAAAACTTTCCAATCAATTTTGTTGCTGCCTTATATAACTCCTGCATTCCGGATCATTGGAATAGTAGAGGGTTAAGGAAAATTGGGGACCTCTACGAGATTTCTACATTTTCTCCTTTCCAAACTCTCAAAATAAAATTTAATCTCCCTTCTTCTGATTTTTTCTTATACTCCCATTTTAAAAGTATTATTCTAGAATTTTTGGGTGGTAAACTCCTTGTTTCCAAAACCTCGGCGAACCTGCTGTGTAACCCATCCCACAAAATTTTTTGGAGCTTGAGACACATTTACAACAGCTTCAACAATGATCTATCCTTCAAAAAAAATATCTACATGTTACGATGGGAAAAAGACCTGAAACTCAACTTCCCTCTCGACCAGTGGGAGAATGCTGTACTTTTTACTCAAGCCTCCAATATTTCCATGCCTCTGCAAGAGGCCTATTTCAAGGTTTTATCAAGGTGGTATTATACCCCAATCAGGCTTCACCACATAAGGTCCAGTAATTCTCCCCTTTGTTGGAGGGATTGTGGCATTAAAGGAGATCTTTTGCATATTTTTTGGAGCTGCCCTAAGATTCGTAATCTGTGGGCTCAGATTTCTTCTCTGATTAATGACCTTTTGGGCAGACCTTTAATTTTGACCCCTCAAACAGCTCTATTATCATTAGAATTGGAAACATATAAGTCCTATGAGAGAGCTATCATGATCCATATATTTTCGGTTTGCAAAAATGCTTTATCTTTTCATTGGAGAAAATCGTATGTTCCTACTTTGGAGGAATTAGTAGATAGGATGAACCAACATAGAATATACGAATTTAGATTTGCCTCTATCAATGATAACCTTTTCAAATTTTCTAAGAAATGGGATATCTGGTCAAACAAATTCCCCCGTCCTGCCTATAATACTGGTAGTTCTTAATATGTCTTACAGACTGTTTATTCACTTTGTTTGTATTATTGCTAACATGACAATGTGTGTTAAAATTGTTTTGTGTTTTGTTAGATTGTTTTATTATTCCTTATTGATTACAGTATTATTTGATGAATCAATCTCTTCTACCTCTTGTTATCTTATCCCTGTTGTTTCCCTTCCCTCCCCTCCCTTTGGCCTTCCCCCTTTTCCCGCGTCCCAGTTATCCCTGTTTTTCCCCTTGTATTTAGAATTATGCTTCTGTTAATTACTTGTCAATGTCGTTAATGAAAAATAAAAAAATACGGTAAAACAAAGAGAGTGAGATGCCAGCTCCTTTCATTCAGTCAGTAGCTTCAAACATTTCTGGACGTTTTTCAATGGCAAAAATCAATGAATATTGTAAATGCACAAACAGTAATATCTCCACATTGCAAGGTGCAATTCTGAAATTTTTTGCTTTTTCCTGCTAATCCTAGCATGATAAAGAAGATTCAAAGAGAGTGAGATGCCAGCTCCTTTCATTCAGTCAGTAGCTTCAAACATTTATGGATGTTTTTCAATGGCAAAAATCAATGAATATTGTAAATGCACAAACAGTAATATCTCCACATTGCAAGGTGCAATTCTGAAATTTTTTGCTTTTTCCTGCTAATCCTAGCAGGATAAAGAAGATTCAAAGAGAGTGAGATGCCAGCTCCTTTCATTCAGTCAGTAGCTTCAAACATTTCTGGTATATGAAAAACATGTTTTTCAATGGCAAAAATCAATGAATATTGTAAATGCACAAACAGTAATATCTCCACATTGCAAGGTGCAATTCTGAAATTTTTTGCTTTTTCCTGCTAATACTAGCAGGATAAAGAAGATTCAAAGAGAGTGAGATGCCAGCTCCTTTCATTCAGTCAGTAGCTTCAAACATTTCTGGTATATGAAAAACATGTTTTTCAATGGCAAAAATCAATGAATATTGTAAATGCACAAACAGTAATATCTCCACATTGCAAGGTGCAATTCTGAAATTTTTTGCTTTTTCCTGCTAATCCTAGCAGTATAAAGAAGATTCAAAGAGAGTGAGATGCCAGCTCCTTTCATTCAGTCAGTAGCTTCAAACATTTCTGGTATATGAAAAACATGTTTTTCAATGGCAAAAATCAATGAATATTGTAAATGCACAAACAGTAATATCTCCACATTGCAAGGTGCAATTCTGAAATTTTTTGCTTTTTCCTGCTAATCCTAGCAGGATAAAGAAGATTCAAAGAGAGTGAGATGCCAGCTCCTTTCATTCAGTCAGTAGCTTCAAACATTTCTGGTATATGAAAAACATGTTTTTCAATGGCAAAAATCAATGAATATTGTAAATGCACAAACAGTAATATCTCCACATTGCAAGGTGCAATTCTGAAATTTTTTGCTTTTTCCTGCTAATCCTAGCAGGATAAAGAAGATTCAAAGAGAGTGAGATGCCAGCTCCTTTCATTCAGTCAGTAGCTTCAAACATTTCTGGTATATGAAAAACATGTTTTTCAATGGCAAAAATCAATGAATATTGTAAATGCACAAACAGTAATATCTCCACATTGCAAGGTGCAATTCTGAAATTTTTTGCTTTTTCCTGCTAATCCTAGCAGGATAAAGAAGATTCAAAGAGAGTGAGATGCCAGCTCCTTTCATTCAGTCAGTAGCTTCAAACATTTCTGGTATATGAAAAACGTTTTTCAATGGCAAAAATCAATGAATATTGTAAATGCACAAACAGTAATATCTCCACATTGCAAGGTGCAATTCTGAAATTTTTTGCTTTTTCCTGCTAATCCTAGCATGATAAAGAAGATTCAAAGAGAGTGAGATGCCAGCTCCTTTCATTCAGTCAGTAGCTTCAAACATTTCTGGACGTTTTTCAATGGCAAAAATCAATGAATATTGTAAATGCACAAACAGTAATATCTCCACATTGCAAGGTGCAATTCTGAAATTTTTTGCTTTTTCCTGCTAATCCTAGCATGATAAAGAAGATTCAAAGAGAGTGAGATGCCAGCTCCTTTCATTCAGTCAGTAGCTTCAAACATTTCTGGATGTTTTTCAATGGCAAAAATCAATGAATATTGTAAATGCACAAACAGTAATATCTCCACATTGCAAGGTGCAATTCTGAAATTTTTTGCTTTTTCCTGCTAATCCTAGCAGGATAAAGAAGATTCAAAGAGAGTGAGATGCCAGCTCCTTTCATTCAGTCAGTAGCTTCAAACATTTCTGGTATATGAAAAACATGTTTTTCAATGGCAAAAATCAATGAATATTGTAAATGCACAAACAGTAATATCTCCACATTGCAAGGTGCAATTCTGAAATTTTTTGCTTTTTCCTGCTAATCCTAGCAGGATAATGAAGATTCAAAGAGAGTGAGATGCCAGCTCCTTTCATTCAGTCAGTAGCTTCAAACATTTCTGGTATATGAAAAACATGTTTTTCAATGGCAAAAATCAATGAATATTGTAAATGCACAAACAGTAATATCTCCACATTGCAAGGTGCAATTCTGAAATTTTTTGCTTTTTCCTGCTAATCCTAGCAGGATAAAGAAGATTCAAAGAGAGTGAGATGCCAGCTCCTTTCATTCAGTCAGTAGCTTCAAACATTTCTGGTATATGAAAAACATGTTTTTCAATGGCAAAAATCAATGAATATTGTAAATGCACAAACAGTAATATCTCCACATTGCAAGGTGCAATTCTGAAATTTTTTGCTTTTTCCTGCTAATCCTAGCAGGATAAAGAAGATTCAAAGAGAGTGAGATGCCAGCTCCTTTCATTCAGTCAGTAGCTTCAAACATTTCTGGTATATGAAAAACATGTTTTTCAATGGCAAAAATCAATGAATATTGTAAATGCACAAACAGTAATATCTCCACATTGCAAGGTGCAATTCTGAAATTTTTTGCTTTTTCCTGTTAATCCTAGCAGGATAAAGAAGATTCAAAGAGAGTGAGATGCCAGCTCCTTTCATTCAGTCAGTAGCTTCAAACATTTCTGGTATATGAAATACATGTTTTTCAATGGCAAAAATCAATGAATATTGTAAATGCACAGTAATATCTCCACATTGCAAGGTGCAATTCTGAAATTTTTTGCTTTTTCCTGCTAATCCTAGCAGGATAAAGAAGATTCAAAGAGAGTGAGATGCCAGCTCCTTTCATTCAGTCAGTAGCTTCAAACATTTCTGGTATATGAAAAACATGTTTTTCAATGGCAAAAATCAATGAATATTGTAAATGCACAAACAGTAATATCTCCACATTGCAAGGTGCAATTCTGAAATTTTTTGCTTTTTCCTGCTAATCCTAGCAGGATAAAGAAGATTCAAAGAGAGTGAGATGCCAGCTCCTTTCATTCAGTCAGTAGCTTCAAACATTTCTGGTATATGAAAAACATGTTTTTCAATGGCAAAAATCAATGAATATTGTAAATGCACAAACAGTAATATCTCCACATTGCAAGGTGCAATTCTGAAATTTTTTGCTTTTTCCTGCTAATCCTAGCAGGATAAAGAAGATTCAAAGAGAGTGAGATGCCAGCTCCTTTCATTCAGTCAGTAGCTTCAAACATTTCTGGTATATGAAAAACATGTTTTTCAATGGCAAAAATCAATGAATATTGTAAATGCACAAACAGTAATATCTCCACATTGCAAGGTGCAATTCTGAAATTTTTTGCTTTTTCCTGCTAATCCTAGCAGGATAAAGAAGATTCAAAGAGAGTGAGATGCCAGCTCCTTTCATTCAGTCAGTAGCTTCAAACATTTCTGGTATATGAAAAACATGTTTTTCAATGGCAAAAATCAATGAATATTGTAAATGCACAAACAGTAATATCTCCACATTGCAAGGTGCAATTCTGAAATGTTTTGCTTTTTCCTGCTAATCCTAGCAGGATAAAGAAGATTCAAAGAGAGTGAGATGCCAGCTCCTTTAATTCAGTCAGTAGCTTCAAACATTTCTGGTATATGAAAAACGTTTTTCAATGGCAAAAATCAATGAATATTGTAAATGCACAAACAGTAATATCTCCACATTGCAAGGTGCAATTCTGAAATTTTTTGCTTTTTCCTGCTAATCCTAGCATGATAAAGAAGATTCAAAGAGAGTGAGATGCCAGCTCCTTTCATTCAGTCAGTAGCTTCAAACATTTCTGGACGTTTTTCAATGGCAAAAATCAATGAATATTGTAAATGCACAAACAGTAATATCTCCACATTGCAAGGTGCAATTCTGAAATTTTTTGCTTTTTCCTGCTAATCCTAGCATGATAAAGAAGATTCAAAGAGAGTGAGATGCCAGCTCCTTTCATTCAGTCAGTAGCTTCAAACATTTCTGGATGTTTTTCAATGGCAAAAATCAATGAATATTGTAAATGCACAAACAGTAATATCTCCACATTGCAAGGTGCAATTCTGAAATTTTTTGCTTTTTCCTGCTAATCCTAGCAGGATAAAGAAGATTCAAAGAGAGTGAGATGCCAGCTCCTTTCATTCAGTCAGTAGCTTCAAACATTTCTGGTATATGAAAAACATGTTTTTCAATGGCAAAAATCAATGAATATTGTAAATGCACAAACAGTAATATCTCCACATTGCAAGGTGCAATTCTGAAATTTTTTGCTTTTTCCTGCTAATCCTAGCAGGATAAAGAAGATTCAAAGAGAGTGAGATGCCAGCTCCTTTCATTCAGTCAGTAGCTTCAAACATTTCTGGTATATGAAAAACATGTTTTTCAATGGCAAAAATCAATGAATATTGTAAATGCACAAACAGTAATATCTCCACATTGCAAGGTGCAATTCTGAAATTTTTTGCTTTTTCCTGCTAATCCTAGCAGGATAAAGAAGATTCAAAGAGTGAGATGCCAGCTCCTTTCATTCAGTCAGTAGCTTCAAACATTTCTGGTATATGAAAAACATGTTTTTCAATGGCAAAAATCAATGAATATTGTAAATGCACAAACAGTAATATCTCCACATTGCAAGGTGCAATTCTGAAATTTTTTGCTTTTTCCTGCTAATCCTAGCAGGATAAAGAAGATTCAAAGAGAGTGAGATGCCAGCTCCTTTCATTCAGTCAGTAGCTTCAAACATTTCTGGTATATGAAAAACATGTTTTTCAATGGCAAAAATCAATGAATATTGTAAATGCACAAACAGTAATATCTCCACATTGCAAGGTGCAATTCTGAAATTTTTTGCTTTTTCCTGCTAATCCTAGCAGGATAAAGAAGATTCAAAGAGAGTGAGATGCCAGCTCCTTTCATTCAGTCAGTAGCTTCAAACATTTCTGGTATATGAAAAACATGTTTTTCAATGGCAAAAATCAATGAATATTGTAAATGCACAAACAGTAATATCTCCACATTGCAAGGTGCAATTCTGAAATTTTTTGCTTTTTCCTGCTAATCCTAGCAGGATAAAGAAGATTCAAAGAGAGTGAGATGCCAGCTCCTTTCATTCAGTCAGTAGCTTCAAACATTTCTGGTATATGAAAAACATGTTTTTCAATGGCAAAAATCAATGAATATTGTAAATGCACAAACAGTAATATCTCCACATTGCAAGGTGCAATTCTGAAATTTTTTGCTTTTTCCTGCTAATCCTAGCAGGATAAAGAAGATTCAAAGAGAGTGAGATGCCAGCTCCTTTCATTCAGTCAGTAGCTTCAAACATTTCTGGTATATGAAAAACATGTTTTTCAATGGCAAAAATCAATGAATATTGTAAATGCACAAACAGTAATATCTCCACATTGCAAGGTGCAATTCTGAAATTTTTTGCTTTTTCCTGCTAATCCTAGCAGGATAAAGAAGATTCAAAGAGAGTGAGATGCCAGCTCCTTTCATTCAGTCAGTAGCTTCAAACATTTCTGGTATATGAAAAACATGTTTTTCAATGGCAAAAATCAATGAATATTGTAAATGCACAAACAGTAATATCTCCACATTGCAAGGTGCAATTCTGAAATTTTTTGCTTTTTCCTGCTAATCCTAGCAGGATAAAGAAGATTCAAAGAGAGTGAGATGCCAGCTCCTTTCATTCAGTCAGTAGCTTCAAACATTTCTGGTATATGAAAAACATGTTTTTCAATGGCAAAAATCAATGAATATTGTAAATGCACAAACAGTAATATCTCCACATTGCAAGGTGCAATTCTGAAATTTTTTGCTTTTTCCTGCTAATCCTAGCAGGATAAAGAAGATTCAAAGAGAGTGAGATGCCAGCTCCTTTCATTCAGTCAGTAGCTTCAAACATTTCTGGTATATGAAATACATGTTTTTCAATGGCAAAAATCAATGAATATTGTAAATGCACAAACAGTAATATCTCCACATTGCAAGGTGCAATTCTGAAATTTTTTGCTTTTTCCTGCTAATCCTAGCAGGATAAAGAAGATTCAAAGAGAGTGAGATGCCAGCTCCTTTCATTCAGTCAGTAGCTTCAAACATTTCTGGTATATGAAAAACATGTTTTTCAATGGCAAAAATCAATGAATATTGTAAATGCACAAACAGTAATATCTCCACATTGCAAGGTGCAATTCTGAAATTTTTTGCTTTTTCCTGCTAATCCTAGCAGGATAAAGAAGATTCAAAGAGAGTGAGATGCCAGCTCCTTTCATTCAGTCAGTAGCTTCAAACATTTCTGGTATATGAAAAACATGTTTCTCAATGGCAAAAATCAATGAATATTGTAAATGCACAAACAGTAATATCTCCACATTGCAAGGTGCAATTCTGAAATTTTTTGCTTTTTCCTGCTAATCCTAGCAGGATAAAGAAGATTCAAAGAGAGTGAGATGCCAGCTCCTTTCATTCAGTCAGTAGCTTCAAACATTTCTGGTATATGAAAAACATGTTTTTCAATGGCAAAAATCAATGAATATTGTAAATGCACAAACAGTAATATCTCCACATTGCAAGGTGCAATTCTGAAATTTTTTGCTTTTTCCTGCTAATCCTAGCAGGATAAAGAAGATTCAAAGAGAGTGAGATGCCAGCTCCTTTCATTCAGTCAGTAGCTTCAAACATTTCTGGTATATGAAAAACATGTTTTTCAATGGCAAAAATCAATGAATATTGTAAATGCACAAACAGTAATATCTCCACATTGCAAGGTGCAATTCTGAAATTTTTTGCTTTTTCCTGCTAATCCTAGCAGGATAAAGAAGATTCAAAGAGAGTGAGATGCCAGCTCCTTTCATTCAGTCAGTAGCTTCAAACATTTCTGGTATATGAAAAACATGTTTTTCAATGGCAAAAATCAATGAATATTGTAAATGCACAAACAGTAATATCTCCACATTGCAAGGTGCAATTCTGAAATTTTTTGCTTTTTCCTGCTAATCCTAGCAGGATAAAGAAGATTCAAAGAGAGTGAGATGCCAGCTCCTTTCATTCAGTCAGTAGCTTCAAACATTTCTGGTATATGAAAAACATGTTTTTCAATGGCAAAAATCAATGAATATTGTAAATGCACAAACAGTAATATCTCCACATTGCAAGGTGCAATTCTGAAATTTTTTGCTTTTTCCTGCTAATCCTAGCAGGATAAAGAAGATTCAAAGAGAGTGAGATGCCAGCTCCTTTCATTCAGTCAGTAGCTTCAAACATTTCTGGTATATGAAAAACATGTTTTTCAATGGCAAAAATCAATGAATATTGTAAATGCACAAACAGTAATATCTCCACATTGCAAGGTGCAATTCTGAAATGTTTTGCTTTTTCCTGCTAATCCTAGCAGGATAAAGAAGATTCAAAGAGAGTGAGATGCCAGCTCCTTTAATTCAGTCAGTAGCTTCAAACATTTCTGGTATATGAAAAACGTTTTTCAATGGCAAAAATCAATGAATATTGTAAATGCACAAACAGTAATATCTCCACATTGCAAGGTGCAATTCTGAAATTTTTTGCTTTTTCCTGCTAATCCTAGCATGATAAAGAAGATTCAAAGAGAGTGAGATGCCAGCTCCTTTCATTCAGTCAGTAGCTTCAAACATTTCTGGACGTTTTTCAATGGCAAAAATCAATGAATATTGTAAATGCACAAACAGTAATATCTCCACATTGCAAGGTGCAATTCTGAAATTTTTTGCTTTTTCCTGCTAATCCTAGCATGATAAAGAAGATTCAAAGAGAGTGAGATGCCAGCTCCTTTCATTCAGTCAGTAGCTTCAAACATTTCTGGATGTTTTTCAATGGCAAAAATCAATGAATATTGTAAATGCACAAACAGTAATATCTCCACATTGCAAGGTGCAATTCTGAAATTTTTTGCTTTTTCCTGCTAATCCTAGCAGGATAAAGAAGATTCAAAGAGAGTGAGATGCCAGCTCCTTTCATTCAGTCAGTAGCTTCAAACATTTCTGGTATATGAAAAACATGTTTTTCAATGGCAAAAATCAATGAATATTGTAAATGCACAAACAGTAATATCTCCACATTGCAAGGTGCAATTCTGAAATTTTTTGCTTTTTCCTGCTAATCCTAGCAGGATAAAGAAGATTCAAAGAGAGTGAGATGCCAGCTCCTTTCATTCAGTCAGTAGCTTCAAACATTTCTGGTATATGAAAAACATGTTTTTCAATGGCAAAAATCAATGAATATTGTAAATGCACAAACAGTAATATCTCCACATTGCAAGGTGCAATTCTGAAATTTTTTGCTTTTTCCTGCTAATCCTAGCAGGATAAAGAAGATTCAAAGAGTGAGATGCCAGCTCCTTTCATTCAGTCAGTAGCTTCAAACATTTCTGGTATATGAAAAACATGTTTTTCAATGGCAAAAATCAATGAATATTGTAAATGCACAAACAGTAATATCTCCACATTGCAAGGTGCAATTCTGAAATTTTTTGCTTTTTCCTGCTAATCCTAGCAGGATAAAGAAGATTCAAAGAGAGTGAGATGCCAGCTCCTTTCATTCAGTCAGTAGCTTCAAACATTTCTGGTATATGAAAAACATGTTTTTCAATGGCAAAAATCAATGAATATTGTAAATGCACAAACAGTAATATCTCCACATTGCAAGGTGCAATTCTGAAATTTTTTGCTTTTTCCTGCTAATCCTAGCAGGATAAAGAAGATTCAAAGAGAGTGAGATGCCAGCTCCTTTCATTCAGTCAGTAGCTTCAAACATTTCTGGTATATGAAAAACATGTTTTTCAATGGCAAAAATCAATGAATATTGTAAATGCACAAACAGTAATATCTCCACATTGCAAGGTGCAATTCTGAAATTTTTTGCTTTTTCCTGCTAATCCTAGCAGGATAAAGAAGATTCAAAGAGAGTGAGATGCCAGCTCCTTTCATTCAGTCAGTAGCTTCAAACATTTCTGGTATATGAAAAACATGTTTTTCAATGGCAAAAATCAATGAATATTGTAAATGCACAAACAGTAATATCTCCACATTGCAAGGTGCAATTCTGAAATTTTTTGCTTTTTCCTGCTAATCCTAGCAGGATAAAGAAGATTCAAAGAGAGTGAGATGCCAGCTCCTTTCATTCAGTCAGTAGCTTCAAACATTTCTGGTATATGAAAAACATGTTTTTCAATGGCAAAAATCAATGAATATTGTAAATGCACAAACAGTAATATCTCCACATTGCAAGGTGCAATTCTGAAATTTTTTGCTTTTTCCTGCTAATCCTAGCAGGATAAAGAAGATTCAAAGAGAGTGAGATGCCAGCTCCTTTCATTCAGTCAGTAGCTTCAAACATTTCTGGTATATGAAAAACATGTTTTTCAATGGCAAAAATCAATGAATATTGTAAATGCACAAACAGTAATATCTCCACATTGCAAGGTGCAATTCTGAAATTTTTTGCTTTTTCCTGCTAATCCTAGCAGGATAAAGAAGATTCAAAGAGAGTGAGATGCCAGCTCCTTTCATTCAGTCAGTAGCTTCAAACATTTCTGGTATATGAAAAACATGTTTTTCAATGGCAAAAATCAATGAATATTGTAAATGCACAAACAGTAATATCTCCACATTGCAAGGTGCAATTCTGAAATTTTTTGCTTTTTCCTGCTAATCCTAGCAGGATAAAGAAGATTCAAAG